>NC_044054.1:28035050-28110050 GCF_902167405.1 Gadus morhua
GGGCCGAAGGCTCTCTGGGCGCAGGGTGGTGGTGGTGCTGCTGGGGGTGGTGGGGGTGGCGGGGGTGGGGCCGGGGGCTATGATGGAGGTGCTCGGGGCAGGGCCGGGCTCCGTCGCGGGGGTGGGGGAAGGTGGCCCGGGGGCGGGGCTGGCGGTGGAGGGGGCAGCGCCCGCCCTCTTCCTCGGGGATGAGGAAGAGGTCCGGGTTGTGGCGGGCCTGGCGGGGGAGGGTGAGGATGCGCTCGGGGGGCTCCTCGTCGCTGTCGGGGGGGTCCGACTTGTGGCGCTGCAGCGTCCGGAGGTGGGGGTGGGGGTGGGTGGGGGTCAAAGCAGGGTGGGCGAGGGTGGAGGTGTGTGTACATAGGATCAGTGGAACGACGGGGGGGGAGGGGGGGGGGGGGGGGGGGGGGAGGTGAAGACGAAGGAGCATGCAGCGCAGGAAACGGAAAGACAGAAAAAAGACATAAAAGAAGAGTGAACGTTACATTCAGGAAGACGCGAAAAAGAAAACACACACACACACAAAAAACAAAGAAACTCAAACGAGGTTCGTGGCGGCGAACGCACGCACGCACACACACACGACAACAAGGAACGACGACAAGCCCGGCGGGGGGAACGAAGCGGGAAATCGTGCGTCATCATGACGACGACGACGTTGCCGCGGCGACCAGGTCTCCGTCCCTTACCCTGGCGGCGTAGCCCCGGTGGGAGTCCGCGCGGTGGTCCGAGTAGTAGTCCTCCTCCTCCTCCTCCAGGATGTCGGACAGGTCCGAGCGGCTGTTGTCTGCGATGTAGTCGCCCTGGCGACGACAGAATCCCACAGCGTCAGGTGTTTACCCCAGGTACACCAGGACATGCCCACCCCCCCCCATGTATGAGGGCCCCCCCCCTAGGGGGTCGCTTCTGTACAGGGAGCTCGGTGTGTGTCACCGCACGTTAAGACACGTCTGGTGTGCATGGTGTGGCGGGTGATGGCTTCTTTTTAGCACCAACCTAAAGAAGATGGTGCTAACAAGCTGATAAGAAATGTATTAAAAGGTGTCAGGCAAAATGGGGCACGTTCTTTTAACAGACACGACTAGGGGGAGGCGTGGAAGTGTAAATGAGAATCCCGGAATAGACGCATGCACTTAAAGTGTGCCCTCGCCTGAACTTCACCCAGCCTGTGGCCAAGGCACCACTGCCCCCCCTGCCCTCCAAGCCCCCGCTACAGGACAGACCTCCACCCCCCCTACAGGACAGACCTCAGCGAACACAGAGCTTGCGTGTTGCCTGCGGATGTCACAATCTCTGTGTTCGTCAATCTACCTATCAAGTCTTAAAAACAAAATGGCGTCGACGGGTGATCTACTGGGATTCTGTGTGCATAAAATGTCCTTTTTATAAACAATCTGTAACCTTACAAAGTTCTTAATGCCTCGTTTTATATGTTAAGACCCTTATTATACTACCAAAGAAGTGTCGGGCTACTTCTAGCCTTTTAAGTGGTTTAAAATAGCGATTTAGTTTTGACCTAAACCAGTGCCCCCATCGTTCCAAGTTTATAGCGTTTTGATAGAATCGGCTAAAAACAGCCAACTGAAGAATGCTTCTATATGCGTTTTTTGTGCTCCAAAACGAACGTTTCAACTCGTTATCATACAAAACATATCCCAAATCCATTTTACACCGGAATTACCCTTTAAGTGAGTTTTTATTATTTAGTTATATTATTAATTATTTTTAATATTTGGCCTGTTAAAGGCACCCAGTGCAACTTTATGTAAACATTCAATGAAAAATAAACATTCAATTTCTAGTCTTTTTTACACGTAGTAAGTTTCAATAATATATCGACATTCAAGGAGCAAAGATAAGACGTCGCTGTGTGGTGAGAACTGATAGAAAATCGTAAACAACAACAATCGCCGGTGGGGAGAAGCCATTTTTCCATTGACTGGAAGCCTGCTTTATTTATTGTAGGTTACAAAAAATAAAGAAAATGGCGGCATTGTTGTTATCGATTTTCCATCAGTTCTCACCACACAACGACGTCTCATCTTTGCTGCTTGAATGTCGGTATGTAATGGTATGGAGTTATTGAAACTTACTACGTGTAAAAAAGACTAGAAATTGAATGTTTATTTTTAAGCCTCGAAAGTTGCACTGGGTGCCTTTAAGCCCTTTGAGACTGCTATGGTGATGAATGGCTCCACAAATCAAATAGAATTGAATTGAACTGAATTACCGGGGCCCTCCGGGCATACTGGGGGTCCTGGCCCTGGGACAGGAAGTCATCCATGGACACCAGCCGCGTGTTCTCCGCCTCCGACTCCGCCTCCGACTCCAGCGGGGAGGCGCTGCGGGGCCGCAGGGGGGGGGCGGCGGCCCAGGGGTTGAGCAGGTCGGCCGCCGGGGCCTTGGGGGGGCTGGGGACGCGCTCCGGGGTGCAGAGCTTGGCACTGGGCTCCTCCTGGAGGAATTCGGAGATGGAGGGGAAGGGCCGGATGGTCCCGGGGCTGTCGGCGTCCCGGCGGTGGTCCACCAGGACGGCCACCACCGCCGCCGGGGGGGCGGGGGCGGCGGCGACCGGCGGCGGCGGCGGCGGCGGCGCTGGTGCTGGGGGCACACCGGGCGGCGTTGCCGGCGGTAACGCCGCCGGGTGTGAGACGAAAGCGCTGGGCGAGGTCACGTTGATCTGCGGGAAACGAAGCGCAGGTGAGAAACACACCGGTTAGGACTCGAACTTCGAACCCTGGAGCGGTTGTTGAATGCGTCACAGCAACGGGTGTCCGCCGTGCCGCCGGGTGCGGTCGTACCGTGGGAGTGCTGGTGGCGTAGGCCCCCGAGACACCCGCCCCGCTGGGGGCCAGGGCGGGGCCCGGGCCGGCCCAGGTGTCCGCGTACGAGGCGCCCGAGTAGAGGGCCTCCGGTTGGGGCGGTGGCGGCGGCGGCGGCGGCGGCGGCTGGTAGTGGGGGTGGTGGGGCTGCTGCAGGTAGAGGTGGGGGTGGTGGTAGTGGGGGTGGTGGGGGTGGTGGTGTGCGGCGGCGGCGTCCCCCGCGGCGAGGAGGTGTGCCGCGGCGAGGGCGTCCAGCGGCGCCGTGTCGAGGGGCAGCGCCGACACTTTGGCAGCAGAGTTCCCGTACGGGACGGTGGGGGGCTGGGAGGGGAAGGGGGCGTCGGGGAGGGCGGGCGCGGCCGGTGCGGCGGGCGGCGGCGGCCCGGCCATGATGGCGGCCAGCTTGGCGGGCACGGGGGCGGCGAGGGAGTCGCTGGACTCGCCGTGGGCGGAGGTGGTGCGCACGGTGAGCTCCTGGGCCAGCTGCAGGCTGTGGATCTGGGACGGGCCCAGCAGGGCACTGCCCGCGGTGGGGGACGACACCTCCAGCACCTGGGGGGGGGCGAGGTCAGACACCCACACGTCACATGGAGGTACCAGTGATCAGACACTAGGGCTGTCAACGAATATTCGAAGTTCGAATATTCGTTCGAAATGGATCCAAAAACGCGAATTCGAACGTGAAATTTAATATTAGAATGTGAAAAAACACTCCCGCGGTACAAGCGCCTCTATCTGCTTTGTGAATGAGCCTCTGTCTGTTCGCGATGTCCCTCATAATATTCGAATGTGAAAAAACAGTCCCGCGGTACAAGTGTAACAGACTAGTATTGTGAAGAGCGAATGTATTTTATCCCCTCGGGGTTTCCGTACTTGGATATAGGTATTCCAGCTCGGCTATGCCATTCAATAAGCATCCGAAGTAGAGCTCAGGGAGCTAGTAGTCTGGCTGGTGAAAGCTGCTATAACGCAATGTTCTCGGCAAAGTCCGAGACAGCTTTTTTTTCATGAATCCGAACGGTGCGTAGTGCTGGCCCTTTCGCTGGCATGGTGGAAGACGTAGGCGACATGCATTTTTTTCTTTATCGATTTTAACAGGCCTTCTCGATAAATGGTAAGCAAAGCAAGGAACGTTACCACTAGCATACTTTGTAACATTCAGAAGCGGGCGTCTTCTTCAGGTTACTATAGTTTGCGCGCTTGCAGGTGTGGTGGTGAAATGCAAGCGATACAAAGTTGTGGCTTTTCATGATTAGGCCTCCACGTTACTGGGCTGTTTATAGGATATATATATATCCCACTAATTTGAACCATGGTTTTGTCGCATTATTGACATATTGACGGCAACTGCGTAAAATAGGCAACCAGATATTTGAATAGTTCGAATTCGTGATTTTTTTCCAAACGAACATTCGAATGTCATTTTTGAGCAATTTTGACAGCCCTATCAGACACCCACACGTCACATGGAGGTACCATTGATCAGACACACACACATCACATGGAGGTACCAGTTATCAGACACCAACACGTCACATGGAGGTACCAGTGATCAGACACCCACACGTCACATGGAGGTACCAGTGGTCGGACACCCACACGTCACATGGAGGTACCAGTGATCAGACACCCACACGTCACATGGAGGTACCAGTGATCGGACACCCACACGTCACATGGAGGTACCAGTGATCAGACACCAACACGTCACATGGAGGTACCAGTGGTCAGACACCCACACGTCACATGGAGGTACCAGTGATCAGACACCCACACGTCACATGGAGGTACCAGTGGTCAGACACCCACACGTCACATGGAGGTACCAGTGGTCAGACACCAACACGTCACATGGAGGTACCAGTGATCAGACACCCACACGTCACATGGAGGTACCAGTGGTCAGATCATATCGCTGTTCATCTAGCGTTCCCTGATGCATCAGAACAGTTTTTTCTTTAGAGACGACATATTATACCAACGGGTGCGAGTGTGATTAGCTGTTAGAAGCCATTTTGAAAATCTCATCTATCCAGCACACATCTAGGCGGACACGCCCACATGTGATGTCAGAAGAGGCCGATTTTCTAAACGGCTTGTACCGGCTAATCAAACTCACAGCTGGTGGAATAATGTTACCTTTCAATGAATTAAACCTGCGTGGATAATTGTTTTGTTCGAAACCAAGCAAACTCCACAATTAACATCCTGCATGCATATACATGAAAAAAACTAGCATCCCAATGTGTACGCTACTATCACAAGTTCAAGAATAGCTGTTTTCCACACAGCCCCTGAGGCATTCACGGTGAACAGCTCTTGCCTTCTTCTTGTCGGCATATATGGTGTAACCGGTGACGCGGACCCCGTTGGAGGTCCCGGCGGCGTCGATGGTGACGGGCAGCCAGCTGATGAGGGCGATCCCGGGGGAGGGACCCTGCTCCAGCTGCACGTCCAGGGGGGCGTCCGGAGGGCCTGGGGGGGAGAGAGGGTTAGGGTGGGAGCGGTAAGTGTGCTAGGGCAGCCCGTGGCCTGCTAGCAGATGGAGACATCCAAGCCAGTGTTTCCAATCATTTCACTTAATCCCTTATATTAATATACGTATTTAAACACCAACGACAACAGGGACAATGTCACATCTTGGACTAGGATGTGATCGGCCAATCATGGTGGTTTCTGAATTTTGAGATGCATAAAAGACGGCCGACTTCATTAACCTCTAACCTCTTCACGTTAACCCGACTTAAAAAGAATCAGGACACAAAAATGAAAGTGTACACACAATCTATGTTGTAATTTCTTAGTGGTGACCAAGTGCAGCTTCTATAATATGAATATTGGAAAAATGCTCTGAAGTCTAAGTTTGGGATCGAGCAGCTCACCCGAGAATTATCTCTGCACAATAACTAATCGTACACGTTCTCTATAAGACCAGAAGATTACTAGAGCCTCAACGTAGATCATCTGAACTGGTCATTCATCATAAATGGATTCAAAAGAAAGCTTTATATTGTGGAATATACGTATTTCCCAGGATAACAAAATACAAATGCAGTTTGAAAAGAGTGACCTAGATCTTCCACATCTATCTATATGTGGGCCTGGTTAGTATTGATTGGTTTACGTTAGCCTGGCTGAAATGTTTCTGTTCCAGGTCTTACTCAGTCCTCTGAATAGACTAATACGCTAATGGATTAGGTGTACTCAAGTGTATTACCGTCATTCTATGATACTATGTATTATGCTACACCACATGGTGCTATACGATGAAATAATATGCTGAACTATACTTTATTGTAGTAAACAATACCCTGCCACACTTACCTACCATAAACATACTATATTAAGTCTATGCTACACTACAATACTCTACTACTCTCTACTAGACTTTACTCCAGCCTCTCTATTATACTTTACTACACTCTCTTCTACTACACTCTACTAGACTTTACTACACTCTCCTCCACTAGACTTTACTACACTCTCCTCCACTAGACTTTACTACACTCTCCTCCACTAGACTTTACTACACTCTCTTCCACTAGACTCTACTAGACTTTACAACTCTCTTCTACTACACTCCACTAGACTTTACTACACTCTCCTCCACTAGACTCTACTAGACTTTACTACACTCTTCCACTAGACTTTACTACACTCTCCTCCACTAGACTCTACTAGACTTTACTACACTCTCCTCCACTAGACTTTACTACACTCTCCTCCACTAGACTTTACTAGACTTTACTACACTCTCCTCCACTAGACTTTACTACACTCTCCTCCACTAGACTTTACTAAACTCTCTTCCACTAGACTTTGCTAAACTCTCTTCCACTAGACTTTACTAAACTCTCTTCCACTAGACTCTACTAGACTTTACTACACTCTCCTGCACTACACTCCACTAGACTTTACTACACTCTCCTCCACTAGACTCTACTAGACTTTACTAAACTCTCTTCCACTAGACTCTACTAGACTTTACTACACTCTCCTCCACCAGACTATTCTACGCCCTTCTACTCGAGTGTAAGCGGGGCTGTCTCTGAACTGACCGGCCATGAGCGTGGAGAAGGCGGTGGTCGCGCTGCGGTGCTCGCGCCGCTCCAGGGGCAGCTCCCAGGGCGTGCGGTGCGGCCGCGCCTCCACCTTGACGGAGTACTGCAGGCTGGGCGCGAGGTTGCTGAGGCACAGCGAGTAGCAGCCGGCCTTCACCAGCTCGCACTCCTCCTCGTTCAAGGACACGATGTGCACATAGTTACTGTTGCTGGGCAGCCAGGAGAGGTGGGCGGCGGTGGCCGTGACGCGGTCCACGCGCAGCTGCGTCGGCGCCACGCACACGTCCCGCCCCACCAGCAGGCTGCAGGCCAGCCGGTCCGAGGGCCCGCGCTCCGTCAGGCTCTGCACCGACACGCGGTACGCCTTGAGGTGCACGTCCAGCCGCTCCAGCACCGCCTTGGTCTGGGCGCCGAACGGCACGTTGAGCCGCAGCTCCTGGTCCACGTACACGTTGTAGCTCCACACGTCGCCCCAGCCCGCCGCCACCAGCGGCGGGTCCCAGCCGATGATGATGCTCTTGGCCAGCTGCTTGATGAGGGTGAGCCGGCGGGGGTAAGGCACGACGTCCAGCCCCACCTCGTCCAGGTCCAGGTCCAGGCCGTTGGTGAGGGGGGGCGGGGTCGGGGGGGAGGGGCCGGCGGCGGCGGCGGCGGCGGCGGCGACGGGGGGCGACGGGGCGGGCGTGGCCGGGGACAGGGTCCTGGGCGCGGGCACGGGGGGCGCCGCCGCCGCCGCCTCGGTGCGCTCTGAGCCGCGGGGGCCCGCCGCGGCGAGGTGGTGCTGGTGGGGGGGCAGGTGGTGCTGGGGGCTGGCACTGTGGAGGCTGGCGTCCAGCAGGGAGTTGTGGGAGCCGGGGTCCGTGGTCTCGGGCTGCTGGGAGCCCATGACGTCGTCGTCCGACACGCGCTCGACGAAGTTGGAGGGGACCAGCCCCCGCCGCCCGTCCATCAGCTCGCCTGGGGGCGGGGGGGGGGGGGGACAACGCTTACACCAGAGCCATAACCACTACATTCAGGGCATTTAGCCGACGCTTTTATCCAAAGCGACCTACAGCTATGCTGTGTTCCAATATCCATACTATCCGTACTTGCTATACTTAGTTTGAGTACGTAGGGCGTTCCTATTAAGATCGGGGCGAAAATAAGTGTACTGAAGGACCCGGATGGTGTACTCAAAACGGTCAAACCGCGAAGGGTGGATCGATGTACACTTTTCATACTCAACGGCAGCCATTTTAGCTACATCATTTTGTAGTTTGTATAGCTTTTATAGCTTTTTATAGCTGCTAGGCTTAAAGAGTACACCGTTCAAAGCGGGATGTTTGTTGCAGGGTTTGGAACGACACTGACATCTGAAAATCAGCCCACCTAGTGAGCGTGTAGTGTACTACGTTTAAGTGTACTCATGGAAGGATGGATATTGGAACACAGCACTAGACTGGGTAGCCCCGCCCATTCTGCCGCGGTTTGAGCTCGCCCTGAGGGGGTCTGGAGGAGACCAATACATTTCTTTCTAGTTTCGATACTTTTTTGCCGCAGCCAATCACCAAGCCGCCTTTTCCCACTGGCACGTTATTGGCTGGTTTAAGACACTAACGACAGGGAAGCGACGGCAAGCGGCCAATTGCGTACAGCCTCGTTTGACCTAGGCCCATTGATCACGCCTCTTGTAATGAAGAAAATGACAGCAGCTTCCCCAAACCAACGTGCAACTGACCATTGAGCTTAGTCTGACAATAGCCAGGCTAACCAAGAGCGGCTAATGCACACATTCACACACTGACGGCAGAGTCAACCATGCAGGGCGACAGCCAGCTCGTCGGGAGCAATAAGGGTTGGGTGTCTTACTCAGGTGACACCTCGGCACCCTAGCTAGGAAGAACCGGGGATTAAACTAGCAACCTTCCGGTTACAAGCCCACCCGCTCTAACTCCTGAGCTAAGCTGACCCACATAGCACAAAAACCACCGCACTCATTAAACAACGCTGAAAGCGTTCCAGCGCATGCTTTCAGAAGGGGCGGCGAACCTTCGTAGAAGCCGTCGTCGTCCATGTCACCGTACACGTAGATGTACTCCCCGGCCGTGAGGGGCAGCTCCACCTCGGGGTTGTCGTTGGGCCCGTCGTAGGGGTTGTAGCTGCATGGGAGAGCAGCAGAGACGTTAGTCACCGAGGGTGGGCTACCCTTCTTTTTATGATTAGTATTTCATTTTTGGTGTACGAGTTTTCGTACACCACTGTTACATTGTAGTCAACATTGGGTTCAACATTTCAACTGACATCTTAACATATAGCCTTAGTGATGATACATTTTTTGATGAAATAAAAACGATTAGGCCCAAAAAGTATTAGAAATCGGTCTTGAATTAAAAATTATTAAAAAAAAAGAAAAGAAAAAACACACATGGATCAAGTGTAAAGTTCTACACGAAGCACCCAGCTCTCATCTTGTAGCAAATATACTGAAATTAATTTCCCCATTTGGCCACATATTTTCGAGAGGTGTGCTTCTCTGAGACGGCGGTGGACCAGAGGAGGCGGGACCTCTGACCTGTATCGGCCAATGAAGACCTGCAGCTTGGCGGCTCCCCTGCTGGCGCTGTAGGGGGCGGGGGCGATGTCCACGTCCAGCTCCTCCACCTCGCTGGCCGTGTCCACCTGCGGACACCAAGGGAACACGCTCAACCACCCGGGTCCACTGTGGCTCCACTAGGGGAGCCTGGACGAACACGAGCATCGAGTAAAGGGTTAGATTCCCCCCCAAACTAAGAATGTCTGCCCTCCAGGTGTTGTAAAGTGTTTGGGGACAAGCTGTATAGCACTTGACAGATTGTTTTATATATATATATATCAGTGGATGCTTCTCCATTGAGGAGAGGGAGGAAGATCCTCCCTAACATTGTTGAGAATAAAAAATTTAGATTGCCCCGACTATTGTAATGAATTAATGCCCTTAAATATGACTACTTTATTGCCTTTGAATATATAATGTTCGTTTCCCTGGGTAAAGGGACATTAGCACCCCCTATCGCCTATTGACAATTACTTCAGGGAGGAACGTCCTCCCTCCGCCGCCGTTGACTCCCATTCATTTTCCCGAAAGTACTGGCGGCCGGTGGATAACATGGGTTTCAATGGGAGAGAGGAGGAAAATCCTCCTCTGAGTGGGTGGGACCTTAAGGGGTCTGATTCGCGCAAAAATCTATCCGTCTGCGCTATGAACCAATAAGCAGGATCCCTGGATGTTGAGCAGTATTGCCAGATTGGTCCGATTTCCCACCCAATTGGGCTACTTTTAACCATGTTAGGCTGGAAAAATTATCATTGGGCGGGAAATCTGCCCAATCTGGCAACGCTGTCGATAACAAACCCGGTCTGCATTGCCGCGGTGCTCAGTCTGAGAGCGCTATCGCAGATTTCACGCAGCACACGTGAAATCTGCGATAGCGAGATCCTAAATGCACAATGGAAACATTGGAAACGGAGGACATTGTTAACGTCTTATTACAAAAACCATTCCATTCATTCAGAAAGAGGTAGACCACTTCCCAAAATCAAGGTCATCAGAAGTAATGGCAACGTCAGTGTTGTGAGTGCTACATGGTTTGCTAGGTACGCATGACTTACTGGTAGCATTACAAGCAATTGTAACTGAAAATAAACATAGCTAAATAACTTCAGTCAGTGAGGGCAAAAATATACGCCAAATAATAGGCCCAGATTTTTTTATTTACTTTTACAAATCAATAGTAGGCCTGATTTGACTAATATGCTTTGCATCCTTTCCTTCTCAAATTACAGTGATGCCACTGGTGGCTTTGTATACATTTTGTTCACATAACTCCCTCCCTGCTATTTTGTAGTTCACCAAAACACCCTGAAACAACTTGAGTCTCACATTCTTATGCCACCATACACCAACAGTGCAAGCAGGCCAATGGCAACCAAGCGCGCAGTCCTTCCTCCCTCACTTTAAAAACCACCAGCCGCCACTGATATATATATATTAGGGGTGGGAATCTCTTGGCACCTCACGATTCGATTCCGATTATGAGGTCAACGATTCGATTCTAAAACAATTATCGATGCAACAATTTTTTGATGTCAATTTCCAAGCGTGATTTTCCAAAATATACATCTGAGTTTGCTAATCACTTCCTACTTTTGTGACGATCATTAAAGACATCAACAGATGAATTAACTTATCTAATATTTTATTAGAGAAAAAGCTTTTGTCACAAATAGGACTTTCTATGAACAATGCAGCAAGACAATATGGAAGCATGTAAAAAATAGGCTACAGTTTTCTTTTCTTTCTAATCTTTCTTTTCTAGGTCATTAAAGAAAAGGTTGTTCTTGTGTCTGGCTGTGAGTTAGCGTGCATGCTATGCGTAGGCTGAATAGCAATCGTGTCAAGACAAATCAGATTGGCCAATACACACTGAAGATAAATTTAATAATTTTAAAATTACTAAAATTATCCCTCTCTGGTGAAGAGAGGGATAATTATTATTTTTGCCAATATTATTTTTTTTGTTTTTTTATTCTGATTATTAATTTATCTGCATCGAGACGGAATAGTCCTAGAGAGAATTGCGATGCACCGATGAATCGATTATTTTTCCCACCCCTAATATATATATATATATATATATATATTAGAGCTGTCAAGCGATTAAAATATTTAATCGTGATTAATCGCATTAATGTCATAGTTAACTCTAATTAATCGCGATTAATCGCAAATTCTTTTTCTATGCTAAATATCCCTTGATTTTTTTGTCCCATAATTCTTCTCATTTTAATTCTCTTATCAACATGGTGAAGTGCATCGGCTTGCCTTGTGCAAATGATTTTTTATTGATAACAACATTGGCATATACACTGATCAAAACAGGACGATACAAAAAAAGAGCCTATAGTGCAATTAAACGACTGCTTTGAACAAATGTCATTTGAACATAGCAGTCAGGCTACTGCTTCTTTGTTTTGAGCCAAAGAAAATTTATTTATTTATTTATTTATTTTTTTTTATAAAGTAATTGCGTTAATCGCGCGATAATTTTTTTAACGCCGTTAAATTTGGTTTGCGTTAACGCCGTTAATAACGCGTTTAACTGACAGCTCTAATATATATATATATATATTGTATTATTCCATTTACATTATATTTAGGGCATTTAGCAGACGCTTTTATCCAAAGCTACCGACAGTAAGTACATTTGTCAGAAGAAAGAGAAACAACAATATCTCGCTGTCAGTACAATAAAGTAAAAAGTTAATTATAACATAAATCCACTTAGAGTGTTCCTCTCGAAGGCAGGTTTGTACCTGATGCTGGAAGCTTGTTCATACTTCAACCTTACAAAGTGCACCATACCGAGTTTGTACTTTTACATCGTACATTAAAAATACATTCTGGTGTCACGTATACGAAAGTGAAATTGAGAAAACGCAACACACTTCAAACCCAAACACATATCATTATTACGGTATTCTTATATATATTTTTTTTAAGGTTGGGGAGGAGGAGGAGGAGACAGGAGGAAGAGGAGGAGGAGACAGGAGGAGGACGAGGAGGGGGGGGGGGAGGAGGAGGAGACAGGAGGAGGAGGAGGAGGAGACAGGAGGAGGAGGAGGACGAGGAGGAGGAGGAGTAAGGGGAGACAGTAGAAGTGATTGTAACACTCTGAGTGCCTCCCCCCCAGGAACACACAAAAGGTCATGTCAGGTTGAAAGTTAAAACGACAATGGGGGATGAAGGGGGAGCTCCCCCCACATCATGCACCTGGACCTGGGGGGGCGTACCTCGTGCGCCGAGCTGGACTTGTGGGGGCTGAGGTGGGCGTCGGAGCGGGGGCTGAGGTGGGCCGACTCGGGGGACCTGCTGGAGGTGGAGCCTGACTTGCTGACGCTGATGGTGGGCAGCTCGCGGTGCTTGGTGGCGGGGGCGCGCTCCACCCGGCTGAACCCCGTGGCGTGGGGCGAGGGCCCCAGGGAGCGCAGGGGGGCCGCCACATCTAGGAGGAGGAGGAGGAGGAGGAGGAGGGAGGAGGAAGCAGGCACAGGAAGAGAAGGAGGAGGAGACAGGAGGAGGAGGAGGAGGAGGAGGAGGAGGAGGAGGAGGAGGAGGAGGAGGAGGAAGGGGGAAGGGGAAGGGCACGAGGACGAGGAGGACGAGGAGGACGAGGAGACAGGAGAGGAGGAGGAGACCGGAGGAAAAGGAAGGGGAGAGAGAAGTAGTGAGAGAAAAGGAGGAGGAAGGGGAGGGAGGTGATGCAGGGAAGGAGGTAGAAGGAGAGACAGGAGGAGAGGAGGAGATGAAGGGGGAGAAAAGGGTGAGGTAAAGTAAGAGGAGAGAGTGGAGAGGAGGAGGAAGTCAAGGAGGAGGAAAGAAAAAGTTAGAATAGATACAAAACACACAAGAATAATTGCGAAAAAAGGAATAAATAATGACACAGGTGCGAGTAGCTGTGGGTATAAGATAATGATGCGAGATCTGTGTCAATGTCGCTGAGCTTATCTGTCTATCTCCACAGCTACCAACAGTCTCATCACAAGATAACGGTAAAAAAAATTATATACATTTAGGGACGACCACACATAACCCCAAAAATGCCATCATATGCGTTGACATTCATCAAAACCAGGTTGGACAATGAAAGTACATGAATTGGACAGACATGCAAATTCAGCGCGTAAGGTAATTTCCCGTTGTTGTCATGCCTCAGCTAACATGGAGGTGTCAACAGGCTGCAGAGCGGGGGGGGAGGACGAGGGGTGGGGGGGAGGACGTATGGTGGGGGGGGGGTGGGAGGTGCTCAGAGTGTGACATGCGAGAGGCGAGAGGTTGAAACCTGGCTGATTAAAAGAGTGAAGTGAAATCCTCTGTGTCCATCTGTGCCCGGGTTCAGAGGTCACGGCGGGGCAGGGAGCGCCTAAGGGGCTTAAGCCCAGCTCTGCGGGCGGGCCGGCCTCACCTTCAGGTGTTGACCTTCGTGTTGCACACTAAACCACGCTAAACGCCCGAGGCCCCGCGCTGCAGCAGCGGGGACAAAACGACACCGATCCGTTCTCACTTCCAGAGCGGCGGGAACAATGCTTAGAAAGTGGTCCAAGAAACTGTGCGCCACCTCTTTAAATCCGTTTTTCGGGGGCCCCTTTCTAAACGTGATCCGGTTCAACGTGTCAGACCTTTGGTCATGTGACTACAATGCGACCCTGGCCAACGGTCTGAGCAAGACCAGAGCAACGGAAAATAACAGATCGGTCAGGGGCTGTAATGTGACGGTAGTTATGGGACACGGCAGGCAGGGAGTCGGGCAGCATGCTCCGCCAGTGGGGCGGTGACCTTGGTGAGGTCAGGTGAACCGACAGGCGAGAGGGTGAACACGGGGGGAGGCGGTGAAGGAGAGAAGGTTTATACCCAGCAGGGGCTCCCCAGCCCACGCGTCGGGGCATGGGGGCAGAGAGTCCCCTCCCTCTAGGCTCCAGAAGGCTATGTCACTCAGTAGCACCAGATCACAGGTGCCACTGCAGTCTAGAACACAGAGGACACAGCACCGCCACTATGACCACCACCACCACCTCCACCTCCACCTAAACCTCCTCTCTGGGCTGAGTGGAGACCCGACCAGCCCAGGGCACCCTTGTGGATAGGCTTGGTGGAGGACGGCACTGAATTACACAACTCTTTAAGACGTCGTTACGAAGAAGCATGCCAGCGACAGTGGAAAACTAAGACTGAAGGCTGACACTACGCCACGTGGAAATCCAACATTGAATTGTTTGACAAACGTCCATGCGCTTCAGTTAGACCACAGACACGGAGAGCTTGACAAAATGCCTTCTCAGGCAGTATACGTTGTTTTATTATGGGGAAATACAGATTGAAAAGATTGTTTTGGTGTTGCGAGGCAGGAAGATGCAAAAATAGGAACTGCAATATCACGCGGTACTCGCGTCACACATGATTCAAAACACGATTACGGGTTTGATAAGAGCAAGACCCCTTAAACTGACGATAGCATAAATGATTGGTTTCATAGTACAGGAATGAGTACCCAGAGGTCTGTCCTCATGAGGATACAATATAAAACCCTGAGTCAATAATATACATGTGGTCGGAACCACAAGTGGAACCATTCCGAGACCACCCTGAGGTTGTGTGAGGTGAGGCGAGTGCACTGGGTGTCGTTCTTCCCCGTTACCTCGCTCCATAGGCAGGCCCACCACCCCATTGGTCAGAACCGAGAGGTTGGGGCTGGAGAGAAGGCTAGTGCTGGCCAGGTCCACCTTGGAGGTCTGCACACGGAACTGGTCCAGCTCGTGGGACAGCATGCCAAACTGCTCGCTCTGACTGCGGCATTTCTCCTCCAGGTCGCGTACCTTGGTCTGAAAACGCACACAGACACGCACACGCACAGGCAGAGTTCAACATCAACCTCAGTCCGGATGGTTTGGTGGTTATCATCATTAATGATAAGGCATAGCCATGTCTAAATTGGCCCCGTGTAGCTCTAACATGTCTCTGCAAACATTGACATATCTCCACAATCTAGGAACGCATTGTATCGGCTCTTGCAGAAACCATATCAGCAAAATAATAATTTTTGAATTTCCGAATCGGAATAGCATGTTTGCTCAGTCATTCACTGACAACACATGTTCAACCTTTATTTACAGGCTTGTGAAATAAGTTTGGCAAAGGAGACTAGGTCTCTGCAAGACACACTCAGTATCAACCTAGATTAATTCAGAAACAAACACAACGACAAAACAGGGAAGATACAGGGGCTGGACAAGACGAAACGGGGAGAGATGAAGGAATAGTTATGTAAGGGGTTAAACAGCTTCTGCAAAGGGTAGCGTAGCATAGCACAGCGAAGCAGGGTTCAAAGTGGAACGATGCTTGCGGCACTCTGGCCGAGGTTGGTCTGTGAGAACAGGTTACAAAGGGTTAGCCGGTGGGCCCCCTCTGGGACTTTCTGTAGGCGACCGGTTCTCGCTTCCGGCTGCGGTGAGCGTTTCCTGGCAGGGCCGTCTCAACAACCATCATTTCCTGTCAACCCCCCTCACACCTACATACGCCTGAGCCCCAGGTTTCTGGTCTGCAAGCACCGCTTATCTGACTGAACGGCGGTGAGCTGCTAGTGGGGGAAGAGCCGGTGTCTCTCTTGATGGTTTAGCGGCCTGTTATGCGCAAAATAACCTTTGGTAAGCAGTTGGTAGATCTACTGACGTTGTATCAGCTAACTTGGCACATTTTCAAACCCTTATCTTGATGGTACGGACGCAGCTTGGGTGAAGCACCCTAAACGTACAACACATGTGTTGACTGAAGCTGCATACTATGACACGTTTGGATCCGCTGATCTCATGTTGCCAGGGTGCATTGTTTCCGTCACACACACTTGGCCATTACGAAAATTAAACATCAGCTTGGTTTCTGCCGTCAGAAGCGTAAATATATATTTATGTGCGACGAAAAAAACGAAGGGAACTGCTAAGGGAATATTATCCACTGGTGGGATGCAATCGGTGGCTTCCCTCGCTAACATCCCCCCTACTGCGTGACTCTACACTGAACATTAACGCTACAGGTGGGCATGGCTGTGGATGTGGGGATGGGGAGGGCACGCAGGGGGCTTCTATCTGCAGGGGTCAGAGGTCGCCTGTGCTCAAGGGGAAGGTCGGACAAGGCAGGAGGAGGTGTGTGTCGGCTGGTACCTGCATGCAGTCCAGTGTACTCTGGTTGGCAGAGGAATGAACACGACAGAACACACAAATGACACACAGATTTAGAAACACACCCATGCTTGAATGAAAAGAACAACTGCAGGAAGGAGTACGCGTTTAGTTAACAGAGAAAGTATTCGTTTGGTTCACAGGGAGGTCGCACGCGTCGAAGGCCTAAGCACCGGCTTATGGCTTCATGCTGATCAAATGTCTTTCGTTTATTTAGCATCCCAGGACTCTGTCTCTCTCTCTCTATAGCAATAGAGGCCAACTCCGGTGATGCCTTGGACATGGTGTGGTAGAGAAGGAAAGAAAGATAGAAAGGCAGAGGAAGAGAACAACCCAAAGCCAGAAGGAGAGCGCTTCGAGTGGTTGATCAAACCACGAGGAACTATACCCTACCAGCTCTCTCCGCCACACAAACTGCTTCAACTCCTAAAACGAAGACCAACGATAAAATGCATGAGCAAAAATAAATAAAGTCAGTTCCTTTAGGTTACAAAGCAGATAAGAGAACAGACGGTGTTTGCAGTGGGTGTGGGTATAAATCAGTTGTTTGTTGAGGAAAATGTGTAATCATATGAATCCCTGTGTAATATGGACTTGTCTAAGTAGTATGCTCGGCACAAACTAAAGCAGGAAAATAAATAAGGCGCCTTGATGCGGCGCGATGAAGCCATCTGCTGAAACCGTCACCTCTAACGGCTGCTCTGCCAGGTGCTTGGATCAAAACAGCGTCACAATATCACGCATACAGCATTCTGCTGCACTAATGGGGAGTCTTTTTTTCGAGGAGGGCGAGGGCGAGGGCGAGGGCGAGGGCGAGGGTTAGGGCGAGAGAGAGAGAGAGAGAGCGAGCGAGCGAGAGAAATATTAACACTATATATAGTATGTATATTTACAAACGTGTTCCTTTACTTACTAGAGAGAGAGAGATTTGTAACGTTTGAATCCCCCCTGCTGGGAGAGATTCAATATTCATGCACATTTCGTTTAATGTTATCGGGTGATTCGGGGGGCCTGTCATGTGATGCAGCGTGGATGTGATGTGTGAGGTGACTACTGTGTGTGCTATTCTCAGAGAGGTGAGGCACACTCTATATATATATATATATATAGCTGATATAGACTATATAGCTGATATAACTGCTGTGTATCCTATTCTCAGAGAGATGAGGTACTCTCTCTATATATAGCTGCTATGGACTGACAATAGATAGAGTTGGATTAAGAGAGAGGGAGAGAGTGAGGGAGAAAGAGAGAGAGAATGAGATAACAGTGTATGTCTTGGACTTCAGTTTGAGCCACCTGAGGAGGACACACCTGTATTAGCAGAATGACTTACCTCCAGCATGTGCACCACCCCTTCATGCTCTCTCTTGGCGAATAACTGAGCCTGAGAACCATACAAGCACACAGCACCGTCTGAGTTATCAAGATGGTCGTCGCCCAGGTTTACTACGGCTACGCTTCAACATCAGGCCCCGTTGTTGAAAGGTGCCGCCAAAAATAAAAAGGCCTCTCGAGGTCTACCCCGAGGTTGCCTCCTGCTGGCTAAACGCCGGCATTTCAGTTAAAGGAAAATCCCCAAAACATACCAAACAACCGTATTTTTTTGTGTCAAAAAACCTCAACAAAAGTCAGGAGGTTTTTAAACAAGGGACACTATCAGAACGCAAGGTTAGGTACAAGGGGGCTAGAGTAAAGCCATGGCGCTTATGGGACCCACCCACTGGTCTGGAGCACATTACTGGTACCATTTACTTTTTATTACTATTCCCTTGTGCAGAAGATACATTCACGTCGGGCCTGCTCGAGGGCCTACTCATTACCGACTCGAATCTGAATACGTTCCCTAAAACGCTTCGATTTGAAGCACATGGGGTATCTTCCTCAAGGACTACAGGACATGGGGATCGAACCCGGAACCCCCCCGCGCTGCCCACTCACCCGCTGCAACCGTTTGATCTCATCCTGTTTGAACTTGAGGATTGCCAGTGCCTGCTCATGTTCCAATTCCAGCTGCTGTCTTCGCTCGGCGACCTCTCGCATATGCTGCAAAACACACAGGAAGACACCTCGGCGTCAAAGGTCGATACTCGATAATCGATTGGTTCCGATTGGGACACGAGGACGAGGTGATTGGACGAAGGATTCCTCTGCTCTCGTTACCTTTAGGACCTGCTCTAGGTTCTCCAGTTTGGCACGGAGTCTCTGGTTCTCCTCGAGAACGGAATTGCGTTGAGCGGTCACTTCCGAGAGGTCTTCCCTCAAGTCCTCATTCTCAGCCCGAGTCTGCAGAGGAATACAGAGGACAATCGATTCAAAAAGACGCAGGGGGGGTCAGAGTTAGGCCTAGGCGCCGACAAACAAGGGTTCAATGTAAGCAAAGAGAGCCTCTATATGCGAATAACCATTTGCCTATTTAATTTACACAGGGGGTAATTTATGTTTTTATTGATAAACGACTGACATTTTTCCTAAATTGTAGGGTGAGATCAGTTATGGCTGTGCTTTAAGGGAAAGCTGAAAAACAATGGAACAATAGTGGTGTTTTGGCGGGCGTTAAATGACCCAAATGGACCCAGGAAATGTGTCCAGTGATCGGATTGGATCCGATTTTTTTAAATATATAACCCCCTGATTATGTCAGAGATCCTTGCCTGCAAGTCAGAGAAGAAAGCGACATGGGATCCAAAAAAAGCTCACGTACTGGTAAAAACATGATCGATGTTGGAAACAACATATGGTAGCCTGCTAAAAGGAGACCAAAATAACAGAAAGACCTAACATGAATAGGCAACGGTTTGGCTTTAAAAGATGTGGTGCGCTGGTCTTAAACGCAACCCGGGGCCACGATACTATAAAGGTCTTTGATCCTACGGTTGGGACCGACCCGTGTAGACCTAAAGTGTGAACACTGACCTGGTCAAGCAGCTGCGCCTTCCTCCTTAGGAGATTGGACTCCTCCTTTAGTGAACCATGTCTGCCTCGCTCATCCTCGAGCTGGCTCTCCTGCAGAACCCACACACAGACACACAGAGGTGACCTTCATCTCCCGGACGCTGTGGCTGACGAGGAGCTCCCACTGCCTGCCTGCTGACAGGCACCAGAGAACCTAGTCGTCGCCTCCTACCAGTCACCTCGGTAAGAGGAGTTCAATAAGGGGGTGGAAGAATGCTATGCTAAAAACTCTCATCCCATCATTTCTAGGGGTCGACCGATATGGACATTTTAGGGCCGATGCGGGCTGCCGATTTTCTTGAGCCGATGCTTGGAGCCGAGACTGCTTTTGCTCCCTCAATTGACATCATAAAGGGACACAATGATGGTAACAAATGTCACAAGTCGAAATTTAAAAAAGGAACATTTATGGAACTGTCTGTCTGTAAATTATGAGGTATTTTCTTTATTTTTTTTCTTCCCCGGAGAAAAAAATATATAGAAAAGACCTCATGATTTGAATCGGCGATCACTATTCCTTATCACACACAAAGCAAAATCATTTCAAATGTCACGATACAAGGTCAAGAACAGGCAGGTCCACATACACAACGTACAAATGTTGTTGAGGCACTGTGCTACACGGCCTGGTGTCAGCCTGCTGAACCAGCCCAGGCAGCTCTGCATTGACTCTGAGAGGAGCCAGTGACGCTCTGCCCTGTGAGAGAACAATAGCACGGCCACAGCTGACCTGAGCGCCTGCCATGTGTGAGCAGCTTAGCAGCTGCAGAACGGACCAGTCGTCCAGGGCTGGGAGTGGAGAGGGGGGGGGGGGGGGGGGCGGGGAAGGTCACTTCCTTACCAAATCCAGACATCTCTTCTGTCGCTTCTTTACTTCATGCTCGAGGTTTTCACATTCTTTTCTCTTGGTGCACAGCTCTCGTTCCTGGGACGAACACAAGGAGATATCGCAGAGTGAGGCCTTTGCGTCCTTCAAATACCGACATTCCCATTACAACAACGTTCATTCCAGGCTTCATTATACACAGGATCAACAATGTTTCCATGAGGAAAGAACTCAAAAACACACGCAAGACCTTGGCTCCGACATATGATTCCTTGACATGCCGGGTCAGCGCCCTGTGTGTGTAGTGATGCACAATCCATAGGCTAAGTCCCTCATTCCTGTGTTGACCCCCAACATGTCAGCGATGGATGAGGCATTACCAAGCTTAGCATCCTTTAATTATTCTAAATGCAGATTACACGGAGGTCCAGCAAAGGCGAAATCAGCTTATTTCAGCATGGAGATGCTCCCATAACCGTCCAGCACTATCGGAGGTTGGAGAGTAGCTATGGCAGTCAGAGAACCCAGGGGCTAATTGGAAACAAGTGAGAGCTTGCTGGGAAGAGTCTGGCCGGTTAAGATGCTACTGACCACATGATTCATCAGAGCGTGTTTTGTGGCCTGACTTGATGGCTGGTCGTTCTAAACTGCATGCAGTACAGAGAGGACACCACTTTACTTGCAGATGCATGTCAGTGAGGTTGAAAGTGCTTCTGACTGCCAAGAGAAATCAGCTGTCGTTTGTTGCGGTTCATTGTTTGAGATACGAATTTAGCATGCTTTTCCAGCCACACAGGCCCTGTAAACAGGGCTGAATTCAGACATTATTCTGCATTACTCATGGCAAACGATTGGTCCGTGGGTAGCTTGTGGAAGAGAGCTCTAGAGTGAACCAAGGCCAAACAGCTGTGTCTATTGTATGTGTCATATAGTATATGTATACAGTATAATATAGTATGTTCTATACCTACTACTGTGTTCTGTGACTACTCTCAGCTCAGCTTGCATTGAAACTGCACAACATAAAACATGAAATGCAGCCTTGGTTAATGTTATCCCTGTATGCCAGCTAAACATACATAAACAAGCCACTCTTGACACTCTTAAACTATATACCTATATTTGAGTTTTTTGCTCACGAAGAAAATATATCATCATGTCTAAATGGCGATATTCTTTATAGGTTTTAAGGTTTCTGCTTCCACTTTTTATAATTATACCGGCGGGGATAAATGAAGAAGGCCAAAAGCAGGGTAAACCAATTCAGAGTAATATGGCAACTCACAAGTGTTTGCATAAATGACCTTTAAAGGTCTGGTGACCTTTAAAGTAAAGATCCACCAGCAACAACAACAAAACGCTACTCATCTATTTCCAAGACCGCCATTATAATTCCACTGGTACCTTTCCGTTCACTTTGCCCCCGCCAACAAGAAACATTGCATGCAGAAAATACATCAGCTCTTCAAACAGACGGCCAACGTAAGACCCTGAACATCCCTTCACCCTACCGGCGATCACAGTGGGGCCTGCCACTGTCCCTCTTCCCTTGTAGGAGGGGGGACCTTGGGTAGGGATGGTTCCCAAGGGCCCCGGGGCCCTTGGGAACCATCCCTACCCAAGGTCTCCCAGTGTGGCCAGCAACACTGGGACCGTGGGTGGGGATGGTTCCCAGTGTGACCACTAACACTGGGACCTTGGGTAGGGATGGTTCCCAGGGACCCGGGGCCTTGGGGGGGGGGGGGGGGGGGGGGTCTCCCTCACCAGACAGTGCAGACGGTGCTCCTCTGACGGGTGGTCCTGCTGGGCGGGGGGCGGGTTCGGGCCCCTGGGGGGCGTCACTGGCGACCCCGACTCCTCCTCCTCCTCTCTGGGAGCCTCCTCGCGTCTGGCTGGAGCCTCATCTACCACCACACCAGGGGTCTCACTGGCAGCCTGGAACGGTACGATGGCGGGTTCGGGGTCAGGGGTCAGGAGGGGGGGGTGGTTTAAGGTCATCTCCCCTGTTGTTTGTCACGGCACGCGGCCCCGGAGATGTGTCCCCCCCCCCCCCCCCTCCATGGGTCACGGTCTCGGGACATGGTGCTTATGAATGTCAGGGTTACAGAACGGACAGAACTAGGGGGAAAATGGCCTTTAAGGGTTGTGCACCATCTTCCTGGAATAACCTGCAGAAGCAGCTCCAGCTTCAGGACCTGGCGACTCTAAATTAATTTAAAGTTGTTCTTAAGAGTTTGATGTCGGACTTCATTGGAAGTGGCAAATGTTTTAGTCGATAATCGTATTGTATTTTCACAATTGCACTTAGTATTGAACTTGTATTTTGTCGTGTGTTTTGTGTTGTTACTGTGTACTGGTCACCATCTGGGCCGTGTCTCTCTTTGTAAAAGAGATTTTTAATCTCAATGAGACCACAATAAATAAAGGATATAATAATTCAAACAAGAGAATTACAGAATCGACAGCCCTGGGCAACAGCCGGTTTGGGGACAGAAAAGTGGACGACCCAAACATTATTTAAAAAGGAACGGACAATATGATCGGAATGGGCAATGCTAACCACTAACGATATGACTTGTAGAGTGGCAGGTTCCACTCCGACCCGTGTTCCTACCCTACATATCTTTCCGTCTTTTAACCAGCGTTCCTGCTTCACAGTCCACTCCAGTAAGGCAGAAAAGCTCGAACCGTAATGTTAATGTTTTGGTACTCCAGATTTCCGTGAAGTATCAATACATTAACACTTTGATTAGGGCTCTAGTAAAACACCAACCCCCCCCCCCAGCTGAGACGGGCCTCAAATCAAATAGCAGTGGTTCTAATGTGACGTGGCTGTAACACTCCCGACCGTCCCCTGCTGTGAGCCAGGGATTAGCAGCGTGAGCCTTCTCCTCAGTGGTCCACGAGGATCACTTCATAATCCACAGGGAATCCCTACAGCCGCGGCCCTGCAGCCTCGTCAAACTACCTCGTGTGCTTTCTAATTAGACTCAAATAGGAGCCATCGTCCACTTTGATTTCCCCATTAAGGAAACTCAAACACTCTGCCTGGAGAGGGTGCAACACACAGAGAGAGAGAGAGAGAGAGAGAGAGAGAGAGAGAGAGAGAGAGAGAGAGAGAGAGAGAGAGAGCGCTCCAGATACCGGGAGGGTTTACTGGCGGAGGGTCAAGCGACGAGGACCGCAGCGTCTAACTTTAGCCGCTGCGTCTTTGCCGTCCGAGCAGAACTGGGCTAGCGCTGCCGAGGCTCTGACCCAATAACAAGATCAGAGCCACTCTGACATGTGTTCCACCAAGAGCCCTCTCCTTCACGCTCCACACAGGCGGCCATTAGAGACTCCCATGGACGCTCATAAAGGCAACTACTTTTATAAATCGATTTAATAAAACTTCTAGAAATAGGGAATAGGAAATGCCTATGAAGCCGTGGGGATCTTTGTATTGATTAATGAATGCAGTCGGTGAAGGAAGCGTACTTTTTTTTAAAAGACACGGTTGGGATAAAGGAATGCCTATTAAGTGATAGGAATCTTTATATTGATCCTGTATCAAGACTTGGTCACAAGTGAGCGAGCATGAGAAGCCAGACTTCTGTCCCAGCTCGGCTTGGGGGCCTGCAAAGCACACGCGGGATCTGGACACCCTGTGTGTACGGGTGGGGAGGGAGACCACATGAAGCCCCATTCCTGGCTACGGTCCAACTGTGCTCTTTGCCAATTACGGCCAACCCCTGTCCAATCATCTCAGGACTTTTAATTGGCTTGATTCACCCTAAAGCTTCACGCTGCCTTAACAAATGCGTCCAGAGTTTTCCTCTGTGATCGGGTGACAGTGTCTTAGCAAAGTGTGGATTGTAAAGCACGTCGTTAATTAAACTGGTTTAATCAACGATTAAACCTGCTTGTTTTAACATTTGATCAAACGATGAAACAATTATGCATTGACATACTATTTAGTATCGTTCAATTACACATCAATATACGTCTACTGATATTTTTCCCAACAAATTAGGTGTAGCTTTTCGTTCATACAATCTCTTGTGAAACCCTACTCTGGACATGCTTTCACTTTCTGTTTGCAGCTTGCTGCCTTCAATAAGGAGCCGCAGCAGCAGCAGCAGCAGCCAACCACGGCACAGCCTTCCTAAAACGGCAAAACGGCCAGAGTTTCAACGATGCCCAATGCCAACATGAAGTGGTTTTGAGGGATAAACACTATCAGAGATTATTACATCACGGCCTATTTATAAAGCATAACATGGAATAAACACGGCCCGTCCAGCATCAAATCAAGGCTAAGCATAGGGTCTGCCACGCACATATTGAACAATACACTGCGACGCCGGGGTTGTGGAGGTGAGCGATGAAGGGTTATCTGGGGAGGAAGAAAATACTGGCCCGCTTAATGTAAGCCGCCCATGATACGATGAGGCGCTAACAATACCCCTTGTGATCAGAGAAAAATAAATATATATACTGCTTTTTAAATCCAAATGCCCATGGTTGTGAGGGCTTACCAAAAAAAGGTCAGTTCAGTCCAATGCGATTTACAGAGCAATGATAGTGGTTCTCACAACCGAAATGTCGTAGTCGTCGCGTCGACCTAAAAGGAGAGCCTGTTTGTCTGTTAGCACATGTAGGCCTGGTTGGTTATATGCCAGGTTAAACCAAATATCTTCAATGAAATTGCACTAATCCGAAAGGCAATATTTATGTCGGTAGATATTTGAAAGAGAATAAAGAATCATAGAAGTCCAAGACCGAAATTAGAAGACTGCAATAATGATTCCTTCTAGAAGTCCCTTCCCCTGATTTGGTCCACCATCGGACTATTCTTCAGAAAGGATATGTACGGTATTCATCAGCAAGAGACAGTTTATTTTGTTTCCCGTTTGAATAGTGCACATATTCAACTACACGTATGATGTGGGTCTTTTCAAAAGATAATTTAGCAGGTCAAGATATTCGCGGTACATGGAAAACGTAAAAGAGAAACCAAATAAGAACCACTACACAGCCAAAAGCCCCGTCAGTGACGTCAGAACTGTCTCTCTCCCCAAGCCACCCAGAGCCCCCTCAAGATAGGGTTAACGCAATGCCTGTTCCTCCAACCGGGATGTAAGCACATCAGGTTGGATGCATGTTGGTGTTGGAGAGGTATATTGTGTGAAAAGGGAGGAGTAGAGCACTGAGCGTATTCACAACAGGCTAAATCTTGAACTACACTTCACGGTTTGACCCAAAAAAAATCTTAAATTGACAAGACATCATTATTTATTCATGGCCCAATTCAAATCTGATGAAAATATGATTTGTCTGACGCTGTTGATTATCGTACAGTCTCTTTCCGGAATAAGGTCCCATGGGGGAAAGGATAAAGGGGAGGGGGTCTCAGGTTCTCTTTCTGTTGCAACCAAACCTTTGCATCATGTGGAGAAGACATTGTTGCATGCCGCCATGTAAGGGATGTGTGTGTGTGTGTGTGTGTGTGTGTGTGTGTGTGTGTGTGTGTGTGTGTGTGTGTGTGTGTGTGTGTGTTTGTCTCTTGAAAGGGGTCTGTATGTGATCACTGTGAGAATCAGAAACTAAACTACAACCGCCAATTCTATTACTCCAGATGGGGTCCTTGAACAAATTTCATAGTGTAAAAGCAACACCAACATTGACTCATAGACAGAAATAAGATTATGTGTCCAATTAAAACAAATTATTCCATACTTCTGGCACTTTCTGCAGAAGTGATGCATGGGACTAACCCTGCGTTCACACCAAAAGATGCAAAAAGTTGACGCGCGTCGTGATCCCATTCAAAGTGAATGTAGAGACGCGTTGCTGCTTTGCTGCCGCAGCATTTGCTGCCGAGAAAACGGGCAGCAAAACTTGATTTGCGGCGCGGCATGCCCGTGCCCGCTGTCGGGCACGGGCGAAGGGCGCGTTCACGTATTTTGCGGCGCGTCAAATGCTGCTCGAGTTGAAATATTTCAACTTTTGACGCGCCGCAAAACTTTGACGCACCGCAAAACTTGATTTGACGCGCCGCAAAACTCAGGCGTCAACGCGTTCGGGCAGCAAATGCATCTTTTGGTGTGAACGCAGGGTAACAGTAAAAGATGAACGCCAGCAGACTTCTCACAAATTGTAATTCATATTCATAGTGTTTAAACCCGGCCAAAAAGTATTCAAAAAGTATTATTGGCATTCTCACTTACACTACACACATATTCAGTAGTTATTAAGCAGTAAGCACAAATAGCTATTATCATCGATTTGCCGTATATGTACAGAAAACTATAGACGTAGGTCTATAGAACGCAACGAACGGCTGCAGGTATAGCCTAGTAAAGCAACAACGACACCACTGCACAACATTGACATTACACCAATTTAGAACAAACCTAGTCCCACAAGCTGATCAGTGAGTAAAGCAAAGCAGGGAATGCATTAATCGTTCTGTCATGGCAGAAATGGCCACTCCTTTTGAGGCAGTAACAGGCTTTGGCCCTGAATGTGCAAATTGATCACCCCTCGGGCCCAGGCCACTGTGCTGATATTGGTAAATTGGTGTACTCCATGCCCACTGAAGGATAAAGTGTGTTCCGGGCCCATGCACACTAAAGGATAAAGTGTGTTCTGGGCCCATGCGTACTAAAGCAGGTTCAGCTTCCATTCAGCCGGGCCCTGGATGCCATAAGCACATTGCTGTAATCCCTGCAGACTACTGACATGGGTAACTGGATCACTTCTTTTAAAAGCACCTTAATGGATTGGCCTGGTCGTTGATTTTCTTTTTTTTATATATATATTACGGAGCATATCAATATCTACCAATCAAACCCTCCAGCGCCCCATCGCTAAGCCCAGACCGGGCTGCAATGCCCCCCCCCACCCCCCCAAAAAAAAAATATGATCCATCTCTGTACGCTCCAAAACATGACGGTTACAAAACGGGAGTTAGCGGGCCTCATGTACTGGTGCTAGCCTGCGAGTGAGGGACGTGTCCTGACCAACGTAGCGCCGACACAACGCAACACCAGCACACCTACGCTCTGCCGATGCCCTTGCTCGGGAACGCTGGCACGGGACGTCTAACAACAACGAAGCTGCGATATCACGGCCGAGCTTATCTTTCAAAAGGGAAATGCGTTAGTGGGTTGTGCGGCGGTCAAGGAAACAGGTCAATGCACAAACGCAACCCGCTACTTCAGTGTCATTTGCTAGCATACCGGCGTGCGGATTTAGATTTCTGAACTATAACATAAGAGTGAATTTGCTGCACCT
The DNA here is from genome assembly GCF_902167405.1 of Gadus morhua. NCBI lineage: Eukaryota > Metazoa > Chordata > Actinopteri > Gadiformes > Gadidae > Gadus > Gadus morhua. The sequence continues at coordinate 28,062,740 of NC_044054.1, forward strand.
TCTTGCGTCCAAGCAGACACATACGATGCATAACAGCCAACAGTACATGATAGGATCACTGACAACCGCCAGGGGAGAGGGCAAAGGGAACAGCGAATGTAAAGGGCAATGACCTACCCCCTTCTCCTGTGGTCTGTAGCCGTGCGAGGCCCGCTAGTCATCCAGAGAAGGCCGAGCGAGTGCAGTCTCCGGTGCGGCTGGAGAGTCTTACCTACCACCCAAAACCCTCTCGTTGCTGCCACGGCAACAGAGAGAGCGGATTACCGGACCGTACCATTCCGTTGTCGGGAGGGGATTAGAGTTCACACAACATGGCCCCTGCTCTGGGCGTGTGCGCGCGTGTCCCACAAAAGACAGATTACCACAACCGCCATTCTCATTTGGACTGCCAGCGCGCAGGGGAGTGGGACTACAAGTTTCTGTTGAAGATTATGGGCGTGCGTGTGTGTGAGTGTGTGTTTTGCAGATGGGGTAATAAAGATATTTTACATAAGTCCCCTAGAGTCAAAGGCCTTTTTCCGTCAAAATGTTAAATGTTATCTAGTCGTTGCCCCTACTTATAAAACACAAATCTTCGCCTGCATTCATTTTTTTGGTATTTCTCAAAAGTACGAAAATCCTGAGGGATATTCTTCGTTTATTATGTTATTAATGATTCGGGGAAATCGTTTATAAATGAAATATGGCAGAAAGAATACGAATACCATGAGTCAAAGATCAGAATATGGGATTTCCGTTCTTGATCAGACGGAAAATCATCTTATTATGGCCTGGCAGATTAACGTTGGATCCAACTCCAAGCCATTATATAAGCCTGTGAAACCCACTCGTGCCAATATAAACATACATTAAGCTTTGGGAATAAAATGCAGGGAACCAAAATTTGATCTCCTCCCGAGTCACAGAATCCCAAACCCTACGACCCATCCACACCAGCCACGACCGTCCAAGCCAAACCATGGCCACCCACCCAGTAGGTGCCAAACCATCTTGTGATTCATGGCTGTTTGCCCTCTCTCTATCACGACCTTCAAAAAGACTCTCCGCAGGCTGACATCTGCTCTGCTGGCCTTCAGAGAAGCTGGACTCCTGCTGCTTTGAGCGGACGTTTGCTTGTCCGGCCTTCTGCAGGCACCACAGGTCAACCGGCTTGCGTCAGAAGCTCATTATGTCCGACAGAGGTCAGGCTAGAGCTGGGTCTTGACGTCCCACCTACTGGGAGACCCTTGGTTTGTGCTGGTTGGGACACTAGGGATGGGCAAAATGTTTCTTTTCCGGGAACTAGTTCTTTCAGTTCAGTTCACTATAACGATTCGTTCGTTTGATTCGTTCGTTACGTCAGATTATGTCATTTGACAGGGAATCTCACAGGTGTCTGCCCCCCCCCCCCCCCCCCCCCCCCGCGAGACGGCCCTGAGCATAATTTAAACGACTTCTAGGCTCTACCCCCCGTGAAAACCACCTTGTCATTTGTTTACCCAGGTGCCATGGCAACACCATTGCTACCTCTCATTGGCTGAATCTTTGAGAACGTTGTAGACTCAATCGATATAAGGTCGCGGGGAGACGAATCTCTGTTTGTTTGTATATTTTATTTACGTGACCATATTTTAGTTTTATGTTAAAAAAAAAAGAATCAAAGAACCAGTTCTTCTTGTTTTGGGGAACCAGTTCTTGTCGTCCACGTTCGGGATTCGTTCGTTGTGAACGAATCGGTCGCGACCGACTCATCCCTATGGGACACCGCTCGGGTACGAGTGACATCCGCCGGCTAAGAGCTGGGAAGGCGGGGACTAATACTTGTTTTGCTTTGAGAGGACACTATTATTATTATTTTTCCACTTCTGGCAGAAAAAGACGAGCACCTGGATGGACGTACCTGCTCGTCCTGCTTCCTGGAGGGGGTTTCGCCCGCCCTCCCTGGGTCATCAAGATCCCCATGGAGACCGCCAACGCCATTGGGACGGGCGTGACCCTCGAGGCCGTTGGGACCGGCGGGGTCCGGGGGTCCTCGGGGGCCCGGGGGGCCGTCCGGGTCAGGGGGTCTAGGGGGTCCGGCAGTGCTGGGGTCCCGCCCCCCCCTGGAGCAGGAGGTGACGGCCAGCTGTCTCTGCAGCCGCAGCACCTCCTTCTGGGACTCCCGCAGGAGGCGCTCAAACTCAGACCCACCGGACGACACGGGGTGGGAGCCCTGCACGCACGCACGCACACACACACACACACACACAGGCATGCACGAACACACACGAACACATACACACACAGGCATACACGCACACACACAGGCACGCATACACACACACACACACACACACACACACACACAGGCACGCACACACACACACACACACACACACAGGCATACACGCACACACACAGGCACGCACATACACACAGGCACGCACACACACACACACACACAGGCATACACGCACACACACACACACACACACACACACACAGGCACGCACACACACACACGAACACATACACACACACAGGCATACACGCACACACATACACTCAGGCACGCACATACACACATACACACACACACACACGCACATACACAAAGGGCACGCACACACACACACACACACACACACACACACACAGACACACAGACACACACACACACACACAGACAAAACAAGTTGTTAAAAAAACAGTACATTTCAGTTGTTTATGCATCCAGTCATGGAAGTGTATTATTTAGGACTGCAGCCTCAGATGGGGACTTGAAGGATATACAGAGGCAGAATTGTCTAATTGGAGAAGAATCAAAAATAAAGATGGCGGTTTGAGCTCGTAGAGCATGGTATTTATGGAGGTCTGACCGAGCACAAACAGAACAACTCTCAATTCGGAAACATCGCTTCTCTTGTTCTCTTCGTTTCAGAAGAGGATGTAACCCTGTACTTGCCTTTACAGCAGAGGGCTTTGAACAACGGGTTGCTTTGTTTTTCCACCCTCATTAGAGAAGTCTACACAACAAGCATTGAGTGTTGCTTCCACATTAACCACGGTCATTATAGCAATGTGCTGTCATGTGCATGAAGCAAACATACTAACGACCCACTGTACAGACATGTGGATTGTGCTCCTCAAACACACACCAGTACCACGAATAGTCATTATTATCAAGAGTTATATATTAACCACAGGCAGCACTTGCCACAAACGGCGGTTTATTTTATAGTCCACATAAAATCTATATATACCGCCTGGTTCAGCAAAAACATCTATTTGTGGTTTAGGATGACTTATTGCAGTATCCGTCCTCTCCAGCAGAGGGCAAACTCGTTGCACCCTGGCAATGCTGCTGATGAAGTGCTTGCTGACATATATGAAATACTTGAAGTCATAAAGTATTTTAAGGAGCCCTGTCTACCACTTTCTTCACAGGAACACTGGAGGTGTGGGAGTGGAAGATCTCACCCAGATGCACGAGCCACCATAAAGGGCCCGTTTTAGTGACATCACACCCTCGGGTGTGATGTCACTAAAACAGGGGGCTTTTTAGTACCTTGGTGCCGCCCAGCTGGGCCTCCAGAGCCCGGCACTCGTTCTGCAGCGAGGCGAACTCCTTGTCCTTGGACAGCAGCGTGTCGGCGTGGTGCGCCAGGTCACGGGCGCGCTGCCGGGCGAACGCCCTCTTGTAGTGCTCCCCCGTGCCGGGCCGCAGGAGGGACGGGGAGTTCACCTGGGAGAGGGAGACACAGGTGAGGTACTGAGGAGGGACCAACTGGTAATGATAGTCATGTGGTCACGGGTGGTACTACGTTGTTATCGATGTTGGATATATTATATATATATATATTTTCAATTTTCACTATTTTCCATTTTTATTTTTTGTGTCCACATGTGAGTGCTAGATAAACACATGCATATGCAGGGCAGCTTAATTTCCCCCAACTTATTCCCATTGGCCATGGCCTGCTTGCAAACATTGCTAATAAAGTCGGTCAGCCACTGCATGTGTATTCATCCAATTTTTACCTTGCCATATAAGGTAACGAGGAAAGTACTTTATAACAAATACGCCCCTCTCTCTCTCTCTCTCTCTCTCTCTCTCTCTCTCTCTCTCTCTCTCTCTCTCTCTCTCTCTCTCTCTCTCTCTCTCTCTCTCTCTCTCTCTCTCTCTCTCTCTCTCTCTCTCTCTCTCTCTCTCTGCAGACACTAGGGAGGAGTGAGGGGAGTGGGGATTGAAGGGAGACATTTAGCAACCTGCTGGCTCCACCCCCAAGCCACACATGGACTTCCTCCCGTTAACAAGGCCGGCCTGAAGGTCATCAAGTTGAAGTGCTTGCAGGTAAAAGACCGGGCAGGCTACCACAAGCCGGAGCTAGGGCTGGCAAGCTACGCAGAGGATCTGTGTGATCCTGGAAATGCTGTACGGCCGACGAGCGAGAGACAAGTGGACAGGATTGGTTTGATTAAGGATATTGACGGGATCCTAAAGTAGGTGGATGACCCTTTTCCCCACCCTGGTGATAGTATTTACCCCGTAAATAAATCACCCTTTTTTGAACTGCTCTGTGTGTTGTGTTGTTTTATCATTCAACTTGGTGGCGTGGAAACCCCTCACCCACTGGCCCGCTACAATATATAAAAACTTTGGAGGGTCAGTACAGGGGTTATGTTCTCTCAAATGATGTCACCGATATCTAATCTAGTTGTGATTGTTGAGAAAGATGTAATCCCAGAACCCAGAAGGTTGTTTTTGTTTTAATGCAGCAATATTCTGGCCTGCGCTCCAAGGCAAGACCCAATTTCCAGGTGCTTTCTGAGGGGAATCCGAGCTGAAGGGACAACAACAGTACTGAAAGGCAAGAAGCATATTGCTCAACACCATGGATCTTCCACAAGAGTATATCTGATGTAGTATGTTCATTGTTCAGATACTAGGCTGAAGATGGTTGGTGTTTGGACTGGAGTGTGTCCATGCTGGAGGAGTTTCAATTTACCAGTGCTGGCAAAGATGTGTTCACAATTTACAGAGAAGGGAGACTGAAGTCGGGCAGAGAAAGCTGAGATCTCATATCAGTCCTTTGTAATTTTATCGACTTTAAAATTGTGACACCCGTCCGGGCGATGACTTGAACTTCTGGTATGTAACAATATATTTGTCAAAATGAATTCCTTGTATCAATTCTGAAGAGCATGTGGCGGAAGCGTTCCTTCCACGAATGTAAACCATAGCACTTTGGGCTTTTGTTATCAATGTGCGTCATTCAGTACAGAGACATACAACATTACAGTGAATCATCGTAGAAGTTTTTACAAATGTCTTCTCACAAACCGCAGTGATATATTTGCTCTTGTTTAAATTCATGGCAAGCGGATGGAAACTCAAACAACTTGACTCTCGCACTTTCCAGAGTGAGTCTTCTCCTTGAGCGAGACTTGGGCCCCGTTCACACGAAGCCGAAACGGGCGAAACCGTTACGGTTTCGATCTATCCGGTTTCGAAGTATCTCCGTAAAGACGAAGCCAAGCGAAACCGGGTAGATCTGTAGAAACGCTGTAGTACACATTCCAGGCCCATAAGGGGCGCCTCTTCTGGTACAGAAATCCAGAAGAAATGAAATAAGAAGAAGAGGCGAGCATGCGCATAAAGGCTGCCCTTATGCGCATGCTCGCATGTGATTTCTGAGACTCCGCGGGCTTAAGAGCCATTGGCTAGGAGGTCGAGGGGTGGGGCGATGACGTCATGGTTTGCGGTTTCAGTCGGTTTCAGGCGTACACACGAATCCAAAACGAAACCGGGTAGATTTGAAACCACCTCCGAGGGTGGTTTCAGAAGTTTGCGGTTTCGGTCAGCGGATTCGCCGGATTCGTTTGTACGCAAGGCCGAACCGTACAAGACCTTTGCGGTTTCGCCATGAAATCGGCTTCGTGTGAACGGGGCCTTGGTTTGACACTTACAAACAGACTGGATCAAGCGAAATGCGAAAATAAATCATACGTTTTTTTTCTCTGTAGGGATCCTTTCCGTAATAGAATATTATCGAAGCAAGTAGCAAAACAAACCCTTTGATTTGGACGTACATCGACGGCCCTTATCGCCCCAAAATTACAGCCCATTTCCCAGATTATGACCTCAGCGTTCTCCATCAATAGTGGACTAATTAAGAAAATGGCTGACCACCTTGTTGAAGGTTATCCTTTAACCCAGCGTCGTTTCTTATCACAGAATGAAAAAACACTATCGAGAGAGAGAGAGAGAGAGAGAGAGAGAGAGAGAGAGAGAGAGAGAGAGAGAGAGAGAGAGAGAGAGAGAGAGAGAGAGAGAGAGAGAGAGAGAGAGAGAGAGAGAGAGAGAGAGAAAAAGAGAAATATACAGAGAGAGAGAGGGGGTGACGACGGGGGGCGTACCACTCGGAGGTTGGCCTCCTGCAGCTTGCGCGCCCGCTCCTCCAGCCGCTTGGCGAGCACGGCCAGCTCCGTGTTCTTCCTCCTCAGGCGCCTGACCTTCTCCTCCGTCTCCGGGGCGCTGCTCTTCCGCTGCACACGACACACAGGACACACAGGACACACACACACACGCACACACACACACACACCACACAAATATCAACATCTGGAGGCCGGTGCACACAGGAAGGGGCAGGTTGGGGAAAGGGCTCTGAGGTTGACCTTCGGCATCGGCCGGATTATTTATTCTTTTAATTGTTTGGATTTATACGTACACGGCGCTGTTAACTGCCAATATATGAACAGGTTGTCAATTGAATAATATATGAGACCTTCTCTCTCTCTGTCCGATGTTTAGAACAGCCTGTGGGCTGATTTGTGTTATATTTGAATGGGGTCGGTTTTGCTGGGAGAGCAAAGTGGCGTCCAAGCACCAACATATAGCTTTTTAATTTGTATTAAAACTCTACTCAGGTGTTCTGAATGCACGAGCTTAAGCAGGCTGCAGTTCGCATTACTGTCCAAAGGGGGCAGCAATGAGAAGGAATTTTACACTTCAGACTAGAGTCCAGACACATTAAAACAGGAAAGAGTTTGACTAATCTATGGAAAAAGTCTCCACTTAATCTTCATGATTTTCTGAAGATTCGTAAAAGGGTAAAAACAACAAAAAGTTTAAATGGACCACATTCATGGAGGACAGCCAAAGTTAAACAAGGACAGAAATAGACTGTGGTCGTGTTTTCCAGCCCAGAAAATCCCCAACTCCACACTTTGGGAACAAGGCGTGTGGCCTACATTTCAGCAAAGGGTGCCGCTACCCAGAATGCATCAGCTCTTACCAGGAGGCCGTTCTCATCCTTCAGGGCCGTGCACGTCTTCTCCAGCTCCTCCAGTGCACGCAGGAGCTCCGAGTTCTGACGCACCAGGAACCCATAGTCCGTTCCGTTCTGAGGAAACATCAACAAGAACCTGCTGAAGGACGCCTGGAGGTACAGTTGGGGACAATGGGTGATCAGGAAAACGTTTGGGCTTGGAGCTGAACCAGATTGCCACGGGGGCTATCCTAATCAGGAAAGGTTATACTTCTAATCAGATCCTGGGTCAGATGACAAAACACCCGCGTTTTCTATTCAGGCAGACCAAAAGAACAAATTAGAGTGGAGCTGAAATTAATTAGTCTAACGAGTCACCGAGAAGAAGTCATTAGAACACACTCAGACACCATCTCCCACCGGGTAATGCCATAGTCCCACCTTCAAGTATAGATCACAAAGAGAGCGAACCCAGTAAATCATCTCAATTACATTTGCAAACGCCGTATCTCCCATACTCACTCATCATGAAATATGCCAGTTATATTCAAGAGTTTAATGTGCGTGGATATTTCACGGAAAGCATGTCGTGATAACACAGACATGGACCCCATCACAGCAAGGTTAAAATAAATGCTTAATTACAGGCAGTGTGAAGCTGTTCTACAATCCTACGGTTTGTTCATGAACTCAGAGAGAGAGCATTGTGGCGTTCTCCCTCCTGTAATTTGTGGTCCTGTCCTGGGCTATCTTTCTGTCTTGGGTTCCAGCATGCTGCGTATCCCACGGAGACTTGTGACAGGCGGCTAAAGAGGCTTTTCATTAGCCAGCTTCATCAAGACACCGCTGACGGCCACTGAACACCCATTACCCCCGGCTCTCTCACACACACACACACACACACACACACACACACACACACACACACACACACACACACACACACACACACACACAAGGAAGGAGGAGAGCCCTTTGGTACTGTATGCACACACGCACACACACAAACAAACACACACACGCACACCCACGGGATGGAGGATATCCCTGTGATGCTGTACGCACGCACACGCACACACGCACACGCACACACACACACACCAGGAAGGAGGAGAGCCCTGTGGTACTGTACGCACATACACACACACACACACACACACACACATGCATATTACGAGCACACACACACATGCTCATGCAGACATACACACTCCAGGAACGAGGAGAGCCCTGTAGTATTGTTCACACACACAGACACGCATGTGAAAGCACACACACACACACACACACGCAGAATGTATACCGGTCAAAAGGATGGGGAGAAAGACTTAGTATTCATTGAAGCAAATACATAGAAAGGGGAATATTTGGAAGATACAGTGGAGGTTTATTAACATTTTCAAAAAATTCAACATCCATCTAGCAGGATTTCTATATTCATTCAAGGAAGGGTTCAGTGATCCAATGAATTGGCCCATTATCTGCTTTAAATGTGTCTGACTTTGGGTTCATACAGACTACATTCAGGCTGAGACGCATTTGGGGATATTCCATTACTTTCGAATAGGTCTAAGAGGTTCTCTAATTGTTAATTATCAGGCTCGGGTGCCGTGAATAAACGCATGCCAAGCCTATCTGAACCGGGGTCTGTGAAGCTCTCTAAGACTGCAATTGTGAGCTACAGAAAATAAGGAGGACTGCACAAAGAATCAGAGGCACACAAAGAAACAGACAGAAAATGTTTCTGTCTGTTTGATAGTATGAACAACCGACAGACTATACTACCGAGGTTCAGTCTATAAAACTATGAATTTTCCTTCGGTATTTTGAGTCAACTTGGCCTTAAATATTCCTGAAGCTGGCAGACAGATACCAGGAGGGGAGTGCCACTGAATGTACAAGCAGTCTGTAAGCCTGGGACACAGTGGGAGGCCAGGCCAGTTTGCATTGAAATGCAGCCCGCACGCTCATGATCTCTGTTGGCACAACACAGGGATGGAGGACAAAACAGCTTGACCGCTGGGAAGATCGAATCCCATTTCCACTACAAGGGAGGCAAACATTTCCGCAGAGTGCAGTACGATGCACAACACTCTGTTACAGGGGAGGGGAAGGCACCATTGTCTTGACGATGCGATAGAAACGTCATTTCTCGGTTGCCGTGGTGACAGACAATCATGAAGTAAGTGTTAGCGGAGCTACAGCCCCCCCCCCCCCTAGAGATGTTTTAATTCTAAGTCCGCACTAATGACCAGCTGTTGATGTGCCAAGCAGACCGTGATAGCACAGAACCCAGAGACCCCAGGTACCTGGACTCAGAACAGCCTGCTGAGATGGCAGGATGTGGACCCAGAGGGCCATGGTGGCTTCTGGGAAACACTACATATTAAGGTAGAATCTAAAGAAAGGTAGAATCTAAAACAGGTGAAAACTAAAAACAACAAGATGGCCAAGATTCTGGATAGACGTTTTAACATTTGTATCAGCCCAAACATTCAAAAGCAGTTGGTTGAAGAAGCAGTGATTTTTAGCTGTAAAAGGAAGAGACTTTTAAAATCAATAATAAACACAGCTACCTCATGGTAAAAAAAAAGACAGTGGCTAAATAATTAAGTGTCCGGTTCCGTTAACCCAATGATCTGATTGGGACCTGCCACCGCATGCAGAACAAGGCATGTCTTGTAATTACATTTCTAATCAATAAAGGCAGTGAGCCGGCCAGAAACTCACTCTATACAGCTCCCTCAGGCATATCAAATGCACCAGAAGAGACACGTTCATATTGTGGCAAATGACTGTTTAGACTAAATCAGTAGCTCAGTTTCATGAGAGTGGTTTTTAATTTCTAGCTGCTTCTAGCTATATCTCAAGTTAATTGATTATCGGAAGATTGTTGTATTCAATTTATTTAGTATTTATTTATATATAAATAATAAAAATGTATTGAAGTTTGTATGAAAATAAGCAATGCATCAGTAATAACAACAGCCAGACACAATAACCAGACACATTTTCAAAATGAAAATGTAATTTAATAAATTTGTGCTTTAGCATTTATATCTTAAAAATGTTGATTAAAAAAAAGCACATCCTATTTATACTTCTGTTATAAAGTTCACATCTGTGATATAGTTCACATCTACATTTCCCAGTTCCCCACCGCTTATAGCCACAAGCTAGAGGCGAATATTTCGGCTGCAAACCAAGCGTTCCCTGGAAAACCAAGGAAAATCCTTAGCGGAATTGTGGCAGCCAAAGTAGTATTTAAGATTTGAGAATTGCAATGGAAATGAGCCCTCAGCACATACTGCAAGCCTTTCGTCAGCACACCACCGTATTGTGTAATGAAGGAATCTGCCCTCAAGAAACAATATAACACATGAATAAAATAATTGATTAATCAAAGCCGTGACACATCCTCCCTAACGACCAGAAGGGAGCGTTAGCCTAAGCCATTGTCCTTGAGGGGTGTCCAGACGTTTTCTACAACAGTCAGCGTATCCCCTAATGTCCCCTCGGCGGCGGGCTTTCAGGACGGTTCCACCGTGGCCCAATCCATCACCCCCACGGCGGGCCAGCCAAGGTGAAAGCAGCCCCCCCCCCCTCCCGCCGCTGTACTGGTTCTAATGGTGTTGCCTTCCATCTAGGAGATTGGTATTGTTTGGGGGACTCTCCGTTAGTCTGGATGGAGGTGAGGTCTGGTTGGTTCGCCCCTGCCACCAGGCGTCTGTAACCCCGTAGCTGGCAGAGAGACACTGGGCGGCTGCAGGCACAGCCAAGTGCACAAAGAGTCAATTAAGAATTAGCATGCTGCTAAACTAGAGCCAGCTTTAGTACTACGACATAGGATCTTTACCAGCATAGCAAACTACTACAATCCAATCAAGTTGCCTTAGAAATTAAACGTATTCAAACGCATTAATAATTTTAAAATGTGTTTCAACAGCACTCTTTAATTTTTTTTTAACGTAAAATATATGTGCGTTAAATATACAATGCATTATATTTTGATGATGACCATAATGTAATAACATGCTTGGGTATAGTTGAATCAGGTCCATTGTTAAGGACATCCATTACCACATATGCAGTGTGGCCAAAGCTTTCCTGTATGTCATAGAGTTTTCATAGGGTGAGATTTAAAAGTATTTTCCGAGGCGTTGACATTCATGGTCAAACTAGAGCAAGTGGAAGGTTACTTTGACAGCCTGAAAAGCACAGTGTGTGACAATATGGTACAACAGCAGGTGGTGGCCAAGTAAGACCTTGGAAATGAAAAGTATAAAATTGTAGTGGAAAGAAATCACTCAAAATCCGCCTTATCTTAAATATCCCAGGAAGCGATATTTTTAAAGCCTAAATACAAAACTGAAACTAGGTCAGCTGCCTCCATGGAAGGACATCCAAATGGCTTTTTTGGGGTCGTTGTTCTTCCCCTACGGAATGGTTTTCTGCTGAGGCCAAACTGCCAACAGAAAAGATAACCACTACTGGAGATGAGTATGGGTTGATGAAGGAAATATTTCAACTTGACAGAGAAATACAAATAAAGGACCAGCAGAAGAAAAACGACCTTCAGCCACCATGTATTAAACCACACGTCTATCCAATTAGAAAAAATAAATAAAAGAAAGAATGGGATTTTTTTTTTTATTGATAAACAATGACTGCAACATCCCAAGGAATTGCAAACATGTTAGCTTAGCAAAAACCCATTTATTATTTATCTTGTATCCAAAGATGAGTTAAATAGACCCCATGGTATTGTCTACGAACTGCCTTTGTAGAAATACTGTCATCAGCGCTATGCGCTGACGGGGAGACACTCCCTTTGTACGCCTCTCAAGAGACCAATAGAGAAAGACACCGTGCTGAATCCCACACACGTGCTTCTGGTCCAGTCTCTCTGGCTCGATTGGAAACAGACCGTGTTGAAAGAAACTCCATTGCCCTCAGTTTGACTCCGAGTTCCACTGAAACATAGCCTGGCATCGCCAGACGAATTGTAAACTCTTAGGTCTGGAACCTCTCTGTTGATTTTAGATTTCCACGGGGCGTCACTAATGGGGGCAGACTAAAATGGCCTGGACGTACTTAGAAAGGCCTGGCTACAGCCAATCATAGCAACGGATGACGCGGCACTGAGTGGCGAAATAATTGGGTTTAAAGACATCTTTCTTCTCAACCAAAGCATTCAGTGCAGTCGTTTGTTTTTCTTTTAGTGAAAATATACTGTACCGTCAAGCTTTTTAATACCGTCCCTCGATAGCAGAATCAACAGACCGTTCTACATCAGTAGCAGCCATCTTTGCTGTTGTTGTTGACAACGTCTCTACGGAGCTCCTCTGCACCGCCATCTTATTTATCCCGCCTCATATTGGATAAACGATTCTTATTGTTCGGTCTATCTCGTATCGGGCAGAAATATTTTTGTATGGGAGAGGAGCCAGACCATACTGAAGAGCAAGTGAAACAAGAGCTCGCGAGACGAGTCTGGTTCCCAGGCTGACGGCACCAGAGCATTGATTACCGTTTATCCTAATGTAGTCGCAGATCGACTGCTATTTAAGGAGAAGAGTGTCAGAGAAACACGTAAGTGGGGCCTTCGGATGTCCACAATTGAATTATGGGAAACCCAAGCCTTATAAATTGAAACACAATTCACTGGGTCTAGTTGTCTAGTTAAACAGGACAGTCTTGAGCGTTTTTACTCGACAGCGATGTTGTCAGACTACCGTGTTAAAGGCCAGCTTTTCAGTGCTGGTCTAGTCAGCACTTCAAGGAGACGGAAACCAACTCCTTACCCAGAATGTGCCCTCAAGCACAATCCTAAGCCTCTCCTCCTTCACGTTTTAGGTTAACCACTGAACGTGGAAAAGGGCCTTCACCACGCACCAAAAAGCCTTTCCCTGCCGCTGGAGGGATGAGCAAAGGCCTCCTGGACACCAGTGGGGCTGCGCAGCACAGAGCAAAATCGTTGTGCCACTCTTGTCTCGCACACACTATCCAATTAATGCTTCTCTAGCCATGTTTCCTACCCTGCTCTAGGAGAACTGGCTGGCACATTCGAACCCCCTCGATAGCTCGCCGGAGAAAAGGCAGAGGAATCCTTCTGCTGGTTCTTTGTAGTCTTGCGAGCTACAAAACATTGCCTGAAGCTTCTTAACCTGAAACGTGTACCTTGGCCTGCTCTTATTTGTTTCATGTTGTCGAATGTTATCCCCTGTCGAACATAAATCCCCATGATGCGTCTTAAAACCCCATGTGCCTATTCCTTATTATTACAAAACGTGTGTTGGCCTTACACATTGATAAACTGATGTGATGCTAGCGATGATGAATGACTTTCCCGAGGAGGAACGATCCCAGGCCGATATCAGCGTTATGAGGGGGAAAACCCCTGGAAATATCAATAAACAGAAGGCTGTTATCTCCAAACAGAAGTCCCCCCCCCAGGCAGCTGCCGCTGTCTGTGAACTCATCTATAAGTCATGAGGTCTCCCTCTACCACCCCCCCCCCCCCCCCCGCAGGGTGGACCGGGATCTCAGACCAGGGGGTCTCCGACTGTGACGGCGCTGCCTCACTAAGGTTCCTCCATCAGTCACATGAGCCTTCATCGGTTCCCTACATGTTAGTATTGAAACTGTACTGCGTCAGGCTCAAGTGAAAGAACAATAGCTGGTGACAGCTAATCTGCCGCTACACAGTTCTACTCTGGCTTGGAGCGATTCGCTGCAGTCCTCAATCACATGTGTGGAACACATGCATGGCACATTAGCCTATATTCCTTTGTAGTGCTGTTCCACATGGATTCGATTTGGTCAGCTCTTTCTCTGCTCTTGCTCTCCCTGTTGGCATGGTCACGATGCTTTAGCATGTCTAATGCATTGCATGTGGAACGGTTGTATAATGTGTGTTTTCCATCATGTACTTTGAGTGTTATGGCATCATCGGCCCTTTGACACATTAATTACAATCTTTAAGAGGTCTCAGCCGCTGTCATCTACCCAAACGGGAGTTCACTGCGTTTCTCCCAAGCTTCCTAATGGCTTCATTACGTGTCAGACAGACGATTTGACATTTCAAAAAAGACAGAAAAAATATGGAGACCACGGTGGCCGGTCGATATTATTCTGTTTGCTGCAATGTCAGCAGAAACGGCTCCCAAACGAAGACAAAATGCAGAGGTGCATCCCCCCCCTCCTCCGAACCAAAAACGGCTTCAAAAGGATGGGAGCCTTAATCTTGTCAAAGGGAATTGCATATGCAGACAAGACCACCCTAAGCCTCCCCCCCCCCCCGCCAACACTACAGCTCACCACAGTATGGCAGCTACAATGTTGTTGTGATTTAGCACGTTGGGATCTCATTGCAAGGAGCTGGACGTGTTGCAGTGGAGGGTTTCACGGCGTGTCTGTCGCCAGCACGAGGCAGACGGTTTCAGTGTGATGGATGGCAGGCGTCTGGTGAAGATACCCCAGTGTGATTGCCGAGTCCCCGCCGGCCCCCACTCTGTGTATGAATAACTATAATGTGCTTGATGCTGAGTTGCTGAAACATGCCGACATAAGCCCATTTAATCTAGAATAGCAAAAGTCTACATGTTACAGAATAGAAGCAGCCAAATAGAAGAACCACAGACGGAATCAAATTACATTTGTGTTTAGGGATCGACTTACATATTGGATTAGAAAGGTAGTCAAACAAAAATGCCTGGGAAAGAATTAAAAGTAGACCATTTAGCATGCTTCATTCAAGAAATGGGCTGAATCTCAACAATAGGGAACTACGTCGGGCTTGTAGTGAAAGTGGATCAGGTCGTAATGTCCTTAACCTATTCCCTCGGGACACTCAATGTTTCCATTGTAATGTAAACCCCCTGGATTCTCTTTGTCAGATTATAGCTACAACTGACTGTCTTTTTCGGTATATTTTAAACTACTACTGTCTGGTATCCATGTTTAGATACTACATTATTCTGAGGTTCCATGTTCGATGAATCAGTCGTTTAAAAATAAGTATAACACCATCCACTGCAATATCGGTGTTGCAATCACGAGACACAATACAGAACCCATTGGACATGAGTCAAAATATTTTACATTTTTCCTAACAAGAAGTGTGCAAAATAATGACGCACTCAGTGGAAAGTGATGAATGACAACTCAGAGGGTAAGAATTAACATATTCCAGGCAGGTGGGAGGTCCATATAGCAGACCATCCATTTGCAGGTCAGACCCCAGACGGCAGACCCAACCATTAACGCGTTTCCAGGGGGGAGAGGAGGGTCTGAAAAGGGTCAGCTAATAACTCATGCCTGACATCTCGTCTGATATAATCAGACGATGGGAAAAACTCCCTCCAATTAAAACACTCCCTCCAATCCAGAAAAAAATAGGTGTCAATTTCAACACTGGGAATCTTGCCAGGCCAAATCAACAGCTGGAAAAAAAAAAAATAGAATTTAATATTCAAGCATCGAATCTAGAATCCACGACCCGTTGACCTTCCCTGACATTCAGCGGGTACCCGTACACAGGCCCTCGCTCCGGGCTACATCATCTCCCAGTGAGTGTTGGGAGGGCTGCAGGTAATAATGGGTCCTAATCCCATCGCCGCAGAGGGAACATGGCCAAACACCCTGGAAATGTCAGGCCCTAAGACAGCCCCTTGAGGACAATTACCAGCCCCACAACCACGCTAGAAACCCACTCCACACAGGGAGACCTCCGGGACCCCTCTGAATGAAGGGATGGTGAACGTGTTACAGCGAGGCTCAAACTGAAGGCACTAGGACCCAGGTCACACACAAAGGGCCGTCACAACACGGACACGCTCACCACCACCACCACAGTCGGATTTACATAATGTCCATTTACGTTTGAACTGGATGTTATACAAACAATGAACACACAAACCCATGACATAACACAAAGCGGAAAAAAGTGGAAACGAAGCACAGCAGGGATATTTCGCCCGAAGATGAAATTGGCGCTTCTAAATATAGGCTTTTTCATAGATATATAAATAAGCCATGAATGCTACTCTAAAATAGCCAAGAGGAAAAAAATAAATCGTCTGCACAACGGGGACGAGTATCCTGTTGTGTCTGCATTTTTAAGCAGAACTACTTCCATTTCCAGACAGGCCAGGATGCCCCCTCTCCCCTCCCCCCTCCCCCAGACATACACAGCGATGTCTGGGTTGTGATATGGCGAGAGACCACCCCACTGGGGATGGAACCAGCACAATACACATCAATTATTCAATAGCTTTACTATTCAACGCCGTGATTAAAATATTCAATCAAGCATGCGTTCAAAATACACAAAAGCAGTATATAGATATATAGATATATTGCGGTTTGAAATGAGAATCTAGTTTATGTTATAGATCTATATTACACTATTATCTATATACACTTATCTTTCAATTGTTCAATTTAATTAAACAGATTTTAAACTGATAAACTAGTAGAGTTTCTTATGATCTAATAAGCCATATTCAAGCATTGTACAGATATTTCAGAGATCTTTATCTATAACGATTATATATGAACAAATCTCTTCCAATGAATGCCAAAAATTAAAAAGTCTAATAACTGAAAACAATACCACAATGGATATTCTATTCTAGATTCTAGTCTTCCAGTAACCCTGCAGCTAAATCCCTCACCAGTATCAGCGGACTGCAACTCTCAACCAACACAGACACATTATCCTCCCCTTGTGTTTACCCTAGTTACCCAAACCAAACTATTAAAACACAACCTTATGTTCTGAAGAACCGTTCCACTTTTAGTTGCCTTACAGCGACCAACTGGGTCAGCAGCGCTTAGCTGCGGGGCCTGTTGTGGCAGAGTCATGTGTCTGCTAAACACCGAATCCAACACCCATGAGGTGTTGGGTCAATGTCAACGCCATCAGCGCGCAGTGTTAGGCTCCGACAGTAGCAGACAGAAAGGGGAGACGGAGGGGTCAACCGGCCAGCGTTCAAGCCTAAACGATGATACATTTGCGTAACGGCGGTGATTAGCGACGGCACTCGGGTATTGAAGTGATAAAGGGACGGAACTAAAAATACCACACTAACAAATTACAAAAGAAGACCATAGAGATTTAGGACCCGATAGCCAATGGGTTTCAGCCCTACATTAAATGAGGAATTGTAGCCTTCCCATGTGCAGCAATACCAGCACTATTGTCTGTGCACCTCGTTGCTAGAAAGAAACAGTGTATTGGCTTTACGCTCTTGAACAAAACTACAGTTATTGCATCTATCTACTAGTCAACCTTCATCATAATCTGCAGAGGAAACAGTAATCGCTGAATTTGTAAATCAGTAACGGGAGCTGTAACTGTGGCATCTGAATAAGGTTGACAAACAAGCCACAAAAAGCCCCTGCTTCGTTTGTGCAATTAAAGCCCTGATTGCCACAAGGTTTCATCATCATTCAGCCTACCTCAGCTCTTTCTAATCATTCTCCCATGGAAACACCAGTGCACCGAGAAGACGTCGGTAGAGTAGGTACTAGAAACTATGCCGATGTCACTATCAGGGCCACTAATGATGATTCAAACATTGCCTAGAAACTGTGACATTCAATTGAGGGTAATCCATTCCCCTGCCACAGTAATTGACACAGTTTAACTAAACCGGAGGTCCAGTGGGACTGAGGATGTTTAAAAGGAGGGCGATGACGCTCTCATCGGAGATCCTTTGCCCTCATATGGGTCGGGCTACTTGTTAATTCATGTATCTGATGCTACACTGCTGTAGCCTCCTGGTAGCCGCCAGCCATATGGCCTCCAGACAGGTGGGGATGGGGTTGAGCCACAGGAGTCAGTCAAGTCAACCAGATCATAACGCAGTAGTAGAGAAATGGATCCCCCTCTGATCTAGAAGCTAAACCGGCCATGAAAACAACTCGTCCATTTCAGTTCCATGCCTAGAACAATGGACAACCAAAGGTGTGTAGTCGGGGAACTTCTTAGCACAAGGAAACTGCATGGGGTCGATAAGGATGGGATCTCACTTGTGACTAAAGTAATAAGGCATACCGGTACACATCGGACAGATTGTACCCGTCTTTAATAATTAACTTGTTTTAATAACTTTTATATTTCAGGGGACAAAGCAGCATCCCCTTAGTAAAATGCAACAGCGAAGGAAATAGGACGGCAGAATACTGTTTTCCAAACCATTCTAATTATAATGAAACCAAGGGTGAGCTATAGTTCAATATGCATACACGTAGGTAAACTACAGCCTTTGGGTGACACAATTAAATAAGTACAAATGGAGGTCTATTCTCCATTATTCTTGAGGCCAAGAACCCTTAATGAAAAATCCTATGAACCATCAAATTACTTTAAAGAATATAATCTGTGGTAACGACACATACCTCCGGACAATAGCCCACCCTTCAGTGGGGCCTGACAGGGCCTGTGTCCTTGCTCCTTCATCCTCTTAATATTCATATCTCCCCATCCACTCTCTCATCTATTCATAACTCCCTGCCTGTCCTCCCATATCCACACCCTCTATTCCCATCTCTGTGCAATGAACGCTTGTCTGTAAGCGATCCAATCCATCACAAGCTCAACTCCCAACTGACAACTGCAATCCCCAATTATGAGCCAAGGTATTGATAAGGGAGGCTAACCCCTGCCACTGAAAAAGGCATTTAGTCAGGGTTCTTTTCTCATGGAAATTGATTAGGTGCTCTTATTAGCCGAAATCGACAAAAAAGATTCTCTTTAGTCCTGCGAGGATAAAAAGCTCTCTCATGCATTGACGTTCTTAAAAGTATCTTATTAAACCAAAACATTTCTCACATTCAAGTTTACAGCTGTGAGTGAGGTCTATATATAATAAGCCAGGGAACTGGTTTAAACCGGTTGTAAGCCAAGCCTCCAAATAGCAGCTAGTATATACTATGTCTATAAAAAGAAGATCATGTGCATACCGATGTTAAGACACAAGTAGAAACACATTGGGAGGATATTTGAGCTCGGTGTACAGCATTTTAGCAGCGAGCATGACCCTGTTGTGATTATTTGAAGCGTTACAAGTCAAGGGTGAGCAACACTAACTGTCACAGGTTCCTCGCCAAGTTTGCCAGAGGCTGACTCACCACGGTGCAGTATTGACACAGCATCTCTACTTCATGCTATCAATGCTCGTATCATTACTAGTGTTAATAGAACCCCAGCTACTCCCCAGCCCATGCAGTTGGTCCGTCTGGTGTGGACCAGACGGACCGGTTATATTAGTCTAAGCGGTTATATTAGTCGCTTAGAGTTGAACTTGTCCCGTATGATCATCGACCAGTGACAATCAAGCCTTGTGGGATCCTATGAGTATTGATTTGAACTTGGTGGCCATGATAACGTGGCCGTTTTGGCCGACCACTTCAAATGGTTACGCAATCTTGACCTCAGTGCTGCAGCACAACTAGCAGAGTTTGGTTTGTGGAATTAAATGACTGTTTTCCACTGCCTGCTATCTACAACAGTCTATTAGAAGTTGCAATTGTTGTAGCTTAGATAAGAACATATGCAGCAAATATATCTATCATATACATTTAATAGATCAACATTTTTTTGTGGGAAATAGATTTTACTCCAATTATTTGAATAAGTATTTGAATTCTGAGCAACTCTATCCTGAAATGGATTGGATATTTTTTGTCAGCAAGGGCAAATCTTCCTGATCCATCCAGGCTGAAACTTAATGAGCTGAAATAACCCTGAATAATCAACTTCAAATAACCCTTCGGCCCATCTTCTGAACTCCTGAGTCAAGCACATTTCCAGTGATAGTCAGCAAAAGGACCTGATGTAGAAAACCAAGTCATTCTCCGGATCAAGTCATGCTCCGGACATAATCACACTCTAGACCAAATAATGCTCTGGACCAAGTCATGCTCCGGACAAAGTTATACTTCAGACCAAGTCATGGTCTGGAAAAAGTCATGCGCCAGACAAAGTCATTATCTAGACTCAGAGCAAGTCATGCTCCAGAACAAGTCATGCCCCACCATACCTTGCGTATCCCCTCCTGCTCAAAACCATTCAGGTTTGCATAGAGAGAGTGGTGGCGTTTCCCTAGCAGTGACGTGGGAGCCAGTTTGGTGGTGGCCAGGGGTGTCCGGTCCAGGGCAGGCTCCTGCTCCTCAGTCTTCTGCTGCTGTGGTTCGGGGGCTTCGGCCTCCTCAGGGCCATCCATCTGGGTGTCTTCAGTGGCAGGCTTAGGCTGCTCAGGTCGAGTGCACAGGTCATACATCACTATCTGTCGAAGTCAAATAGCATAGTTGAAATCAATACGGCCCGAAAACCAATAGGCCCTTCCAAGACCTGGTTCACAGGCTGCTGATTTGTTGAAGGGGGGAATTACATAAATCACTTCACAGTGGACGCGCTCCACAGACCACAGAGATGTGACCGCACTCTCCCCCTAATTCCCCCCGCCTTTTTCCAAGACTTTCAAAGAGGGAGCAAAGAGTCTCCTTCGCATCTACGTGTCAGAGAGCCCCGCCGCGATCGCTCAGTGCAATGTCGTCGTTTCCATGTTATTACGCGGCCGCGAATGGCCCCTCGTAGATTAGCACATCCAGAGGGAATTCAAAAAGGGATATAAATAGAACTTGAGCAGAACGTTTAATGTCACCAATCAACAGTGGAAATTTACCACATTGCAAGACAAAGGCGGTTAGAGATGTGCTGGTTTCCCCTGCGAGGTTTCCCGAAAAGAGGTCAACAGAGTCCAGTGGGATAGGATACATATTCAGCACGGGCTTCGAGTGGTGATTCTGTGAGGCAGAGCATCCTCCTACTAAACAGAGACCCTGTCAGTGTTCTGAAGAGAGCCCTTGTGTGGCTGGAAACGTTTTTTCATGCCTCCACAATCTTCTACGTTCTTCTCCAGTTCCTAGGCGGTCTCATGGTCCCTCCTTAAGAAACAGCGAGCGCAGCGGAGGGTGGAGGATGGCGTTGGTGTTTGTGGGTGGTGGTGGTGGTGGGGGTATACCCTACCAGTCCAGACTCTGACTGTCGTCGATGCACTGCATGCAGGCCTAGCCGATGAGACGTGCCAGCGATGAAGAGAGGTGACTTCATACAGAAAAGCCTTCAAACAGGTCGCTATTCCAAATCGTCAGTCTTCCAGCGAGGTGAAGCCGCTGGTGGGTCCAGGAGCGATCGCTCCCCCATGTCACACGCTGTCAGTTAGGCCTCCGCCTCCAAAGGGCTTTGAGACGTTAAACCGTTTGATAAAAACAGTCCGATTCCATGTAGGTGAAGAAAGAAGACGACGCTGGTAGAGATGTGTCTGTGTGCGAGTGTGTGTGTGTGTGTAAGACGGTCGCGGTTGTCAGAGGAGGGGGTGGGGAGAGTGGTTTCCGCCGTCCTATCAGGGAAAGGCAGGTCCCGAGACTTGGCCAATTGCGACCGCGGCTGCCGCTCGTTTCCATGGAGACGACGCTGGAATGATGTTGGCTGCCTATTGATTCTTGAAGAGGCATTACACACTGCAACACGGGGAGGCCGCGGGGAACTCACCACGCATGCTTGCCTCTCAGCAATGTTTTGGTTATATTCTCCACTGAAATTAGCACAATCGGACGATGAGCGTTTCATTGTTTTTATTTCCAATATGCATGTATCCATTTATTCTCCACCAATGTCGTTTTATCTAAGAAATGCGATATAATCTAGATATTAGATACAAAAATAATGCATTATGCAACACAACGGTCACTCAAGTTTTACTGACCCTCCACTCCAATTTTATCAAATCAATTTAAAGTCATTTAAGATAAACCTCCTAATTGCCTCTCAATTCAGCTAGCAGTGATAGACTGTTGGAGCCCTTAGGGAATGACTGCTGCGGACAGGCTCTGTGTGTGTGTGTGTGTGTGTGTGTGTGTGTGTGTGTGTGTGTGTGTGTGTGTGTGTGTGTGTGTGTGTGTGTGTGTGTGTGTGTGTGTGTGTGTGTGTGTGTGTGTGTGTGTGTGTGCTTAAAGCCACAGATGAAGAGTCTAGTGATGACCAAGATTCTAAATTGTGTGGTTAAAAATAACAACAGCTAATAATCCCATTTTCAACTGAATTGCAGTTTCTCCACAGGAAAAACATCTAGAGGCATTACCAATCTCTCCCTATGAGCAAGTTGCTGTTCAGACATTTTCCTATTTCTATACCTCTATCCTCTTGGACCTTAATAACAGAGTGCTCTTGGAACATTAGAGTTGGGAATTGATTGAACACGCTCCCTACATGCTCCCCATGACCCTAGTTTCATCTCCGGTTCATAGCTCGGCTAGGAGAGCTGCTCATAGCATAGACAAGATGCAACACCGTCATATCATACATGCGCTGCACATGTGCGTATGCTCTTCAAAAAACAAACACATAATGGGGGCCTGTTATCAGCCAGTGCAAAGTGGCAGTGAGGGGCTTGTGAGAGTATATGCATGATGGCATCGTCATATTAAATCCTTCTACCTTTATCCAAGCCCCAATCCGCTCAGCGGTTGTGACATGCTGTCAGGTTGAAAGTAATTCTGACAGAATCTCGCCGTCTGCCTGTCACGCGGTTATGGAACACGCTCAAAGCGATTCCTGTCAACAGTTGACGAGAAATTCTATTCCCCCAAAATCTCTAGGGGGGCTAGGCGTGGCACAGCATTCAGAAATAGACCTGCATAATTTACGACATCCCAAAGGGTTTTTCTGCTATCAAGGAGCTGATGTTCTTTTTATGCAAACATTGAGCGTCACAAAGAGCAAAAAAGTACAATGCATTTGGAATTTGTCAAAAAATTATTGGAAAAAATATACACCCAAAAGTTAATCTAATGTCACAGTTACATAAAATAATTATTAAAAAAAAAATAGTCAATGAATTAACCTAACCGAAGGTGCGAAGACTTCTTCTATTCAATCCATTTCCGTGTAATATCGTAACCTTTATTAATTTGTAAATTAACCATACATTTTCCTATAGTATAAATGCTATATTCTATACATACAATAAAAACTAGGGGCTGATGAGATGACATCACAAAAAAGAAATCCTGTAGAAATCAACCTTCATTCCAAACCCAGACCGGACAGTCGTTTGGCCTCGACACTGAGTGGCATCTAGCATGTGTGCATAACAAACACTCATGGGGCTGAGCTCTGAGAGCTAGGCCCAGTTCAACCTTTGATTCATTATTCAATTTCCTCGCCATGTAATCTTGATCCAGATAGGAAGACAAGCCAAAACACTAACCCACATTTGCTATCCCTCATGCCAAAAAATATAAGACATTATTAAAATAATCCGAATAATATAAGAAATCACCATAAAAGCCTTCCCAATATCACCAACAACATTGCTTTCCTTTTGACAGGTTACTGCTGCCATTGTTGCCTGAGTCATTATAAATTAGCTCCCTAGAGGATGAAGCGGTTTCATCTCTCTTTGGAGGGGTGTGAAACCAGTTAGATTAAGCTCAAAGCCTGAGCGTAGCTGCATCATTACAGCCAGACAGAATTTCATTCTCCGTTCAGTGGCTCTGTTGCATCTCCAGACCGTTGCAATACAATTGTGACACAAAATGATGTGCCAAATCAGAATGACTGGGCGTCCAGCCTTACCACCTGTATTCACTTTGTGCACAGACAAGCGGCAGCAGCTTGTCAAAGTAGATTCATTGAATATGGGTTATTAAGGAAGTGTCATAATTACCGAGCACATATCAAGGTGTCAAAAATATTTTGATCTCATGTTTCGAGTACAAAGACAATCTAAGAACGCCGAATTGCATCCTAGTTGGCAGCTTATCACAATCGTTATGCACATATATGTATAGACAGGGTATGTTAGCCTAGGGTGATGCGTATTATACTCTTACCTGGTCCATGGCTCTCTCTGACCATTTGTATGGAGGTGACTCCTCCTCTGATCCAGTGGAGTGGTTTGAAGGCTGGGGGTTACCACCCGCATGAGGAGAGCAGTCTGGGGGGTCGGGGTCCGGGGCTCCGCTACAACAGGTGTCCCCTAACACCACAGTGGACACATGGTGGGCCGTAAAGGCGTCCCACCCTGAAGGCACGTCCGGCCGCCCCGGCCTGGGCTTCTTCTGGGGTGCTGGTGGGGTAGCGCTCTGGGGACTGTGTGTGGAGGACCTGGGCGAGTTCTGAGGAGGCTTAGGAGGACAGCTGTGGTCGCCTCTGAGCCCCTGACTCGGAGCTCTTAAAGTCGCTTCAGATCTGTGGCTCTGCCTCCCCTTGGATGGTCTGCCCTGGCTCTCTAGCAGACGGCAGAGGAAGGAGGCCTTATCCAGCTCAAACTCCTCCCTGTCGCGCGGGTCGTAGACTTCCTCCTCCGCGTGGACCTCCTGGTAAAACCTCAGCAGGAGCTGCTGCAGCTTGTGATCGGTTTTACCAGTGCCTCGACAGGACCCGGCCTTCCTGCTTGGCACATCTTTTCCATGACCTCCGACGTTATCCCGTTGGATGGGGGCGTTCTGGATGAGTCGGGCAGGGGGCTTGGAGTTAGGAGGACTGAGGGTGGCTTTCTGACAAGCCAGCCTGGAGGTCAACTCCTTGCAGGCCCTTTGAAGCTCAGACTCGGCCTCCTCCCGAAGATGCCGGAGCTCCCCGGAGAAACGCCACAGGGCCCGCTGTCTGCGGCTCTGCTCAGCCTCCAGATCAGCCCGCAACCGCTCTAACTCTTGGTCACGGTTCGTCCCGTCCCTGGACTGTTTCTTTGAGGACAGTGATAGCGTGGAGTTAGCCCTGTCTCGCTTCATGGTGACAGATTCACAGCACACAAAGCGATAGATGAAGAGAAGTTTTAGGTAATTCTACAGAACCATGTAACAGAGTTGAAAACAGCGATCGGACTGGATGAAGTTGTGTGATGATGAAGAAATTAAACATGCAGCATGCAATGGTCAGACGAGGATGCTGAAAAGATGAGAAAACACACTATGTCAGAGTAGCATTCCAAGAAATATTTCAATATTTTCTGTGCATAAATGGCGCAATCTTTCAAATAACAAGCTGTATAGCTCCTAAATGGATAACACTACCTTGGACGGTGTGGATGCAGCATGACGTTTTATCAAATAGTCAACACAAGATCACGTGGTTATTATTAGAGAACTGTGTGACATGAGGCCTTGTGAGGAAGACCATACACACGTTAGAGATCGAATGTGTACGGTTACGTATGATGACTAAATTACCCTTGACGTTAAGCACAGGAAGCAACAAGTAGCGGGTTTCTTTACTCCCAGGGAGGCGGAGAAGCTATCCGTTTGCAACGAAACCCCCTAACGGTAACGGACACCTTCAAGTCCTATGTCCAACATTTCAACGACAGTGACACTTTTTTATCGACGTGAAGGAGAGCCCCGGGGTATGTGGCTAACTAGCTAACCAGGTGAAGTTAGCCCACAACAGCACAGCTAGTTAGACTAATTAATGTTACAAGACAGCTATTTAGTCAGTCCAAACCAACAGCCTGGCCTCTGTGGTCGTACATTTTAAATATACTACAACCCTAGTTTACAAACCTGCTGTTTTAGGTGTATGTCGACCCGCAGATCTAACGCACAACTAAGCGATAAGAGACTCACCCGTTATCAACTTTTCTTTAGGGGCTAACGTTATCTCCGAGACCCCAATCTACAGGCTGAAGCTGTCGATGGTACAATCCCATTGAGACCTGCATGACGTCCTATCTGTCAGAGGTACGCTGGACTGAAACACATGGAGGTACCCCCTCATCGCGAGGAGGGCTCCTCCGGTTCTACCGAAACCACCGGTCAGTCCTCAGACGGTTGCCAGCTTGACCATATTGTGAGGGATGGTTGACCACTAGTGGCTGCAGACCGCCAGTGCCTCGATGCACTCTCCCAAGGCGATTAATTATAATACATTGTAGGCTTTGCCTTCATATCTTTTTTTTATTTATCACGTGCAAATTTGAGCTTTGTTTTATTTATTTTGAGCTTTTAAGGACGTTTGCCTTACTTTTTTTTCTAAATGTTTAATTATTCTTATTCTAACATTCTCAATCTCAGATGAGGCCACGGTGCGTGTGCTGGGTATTGCGTTGTTATACAGTAAAAGCGAGAGCACATTGGATGTCTTTCTTATCCTCCGTAGATCCTCCATGGCCACTAGGTGGTGTTTGGCATCATACTCCATAAAAACGGGTAGAATCTGAAATTATATAATGAGAGAGAGAGAGAGAGAGAGAGAGAGAGAGAGAGAGAGAGAGAGAGAGAGAGAGAGAGAGAGAGAGAGAGAGAGAGAGAGAGAGAGAGAGAGAGAGAGAGAGAGAGAGAGAGAGAGAGAGAGAGAGAGAGAGAGAGAGAGAGAGAGAGAGAGAGAGAGAGAGAGAGAGAGAGAGAGAGAGAGAGAGAGAGAGAGAGAGAGAGAGAGAGAGAGAGAGAGAGAGAGAGAGATTTGGCTAGAGGTACTGCAGCAGAGAAGGCCATCGAGTTTTAAACAATTAAATGTTCCCCAACATAACAAGATGACATAATACCAGTCAACTGCAAATGGTCAGCAATGCCATTGCTAAAGGGGGGAGAAACATTTATAATAAGTGTAAAATAAATTCAAATGCAGTTATTATGTACTTTCTATGTTGTTATTATGTACGTCTGTATATTGATATATCAATATATTTTTTCAAGAATTCTCCTTCCAGATTCCCTCAAAGTTATTCACACAAAGGACAAAACACACTTCCTGTCAAAGACATTTTTCATTCACAATCTTTATGTGACATATTCTGCACCTGTCCCACACTTGTTCTGCTAAGTCAAACGTGTATAAATATAGAAATTCCATAACCATGCTGATTATATCTACCATACAATCTACCAGATAATGTAGCAAAGACCGCTCTTAAAGAACATTGTGTATTAATACTTCTTGATCTTTCACAATGCATAAGGAATACATTTAAAACCATGTTGCAACACTCTTCCATGACCAACTTTGAAAAGCAGTATATGACAATGAAACACATAAATGATAGTTAAAAGGAAACAGGATGCCACATCGGAGCTATAGAATGTGTGTCCTCTTGAACTTCACGTGTTACTCTGAGAAAGAGAATCCTTGAGGAAGCTCTGACATAACATGGGTGGGCTCGATTGCCGTTTTGTCATTTTGAACAATGAAAATGCTAATTCTCTGAGAGTAAAAGCAATGCTCCAATTAAAAAGAAAAGAAAAATGGAGCCTGTTCAAAGTTCAGCATTTTGCCAAAGGTTTTATAATTATTATTCTGCATATACAGTGTATATTTAGTATATGAGTGTCTTGTACAAAGGAAAAAGATTGGATATTCAAAAGAGCAGAACAAGAAAGAGATATGTAGGAATATATGACAGAGAGAGAGAGAAAGAGGGTGACAACGAGAGAGAGAGAGAGAGAGAGAGAGAGAGAGAGAGAGAGAGAGAGAGAGAGAGAGAGAGAGAGAGAGAGAGAGAGAGAGAGAGAGAGAGAAAGAGAGAGCGAGCGTTAGAGTTGGTCAGTCCTTGGACGGCTTAATCCCATCTCTCCTCTATTCATTACAGCAGACTTGGCAAGAGGCATTGCTGCAGAGGAGCAGGGCACAGAACAGAGCTCTAACAACAGACCCTTCCTTATCATCCTAGCTTACTAACACACTGACCAAGGCGAGTCCCCATCACCTCAATGAACCAGCGTCTAGAGGGGCGAAACATTTCACAATTATTACATCCTGTTATTCAAATCAATTTATTCAAATCAAAATAGAAATAAGAATAATGCAGAGCAACCTTTTTTAGCTTTATGCTTAGTAGGTCATTACATGTATAGATGTTTATACAGGCCAATACAATTCATTGAAGTTTATCTTTAGGCCAGTTCTATTATTTTCCAGAGTGGGGGATTAGCTGACTGAAACAGCTCCCTTATATTTGGACGTACTGCGAATGGAATCTCTGAAACAGGCCTTGATGAAGCTAACACTGAGCCTCCAGCACATTTGACCGTGGCACGGGACGGATTAGCTCTTTGAAAGCTCTTGCTTTAAGTCTGCCCAACACTAAGCATGCAATTCAAGAGTGTCAACATTCGCATGGTTGTAACAATGCTGTTTGAATAAACTTTGTTTTTATCAGAAGGAGGGAATGACAAGCATTTTGCAGCACAGCTTTCATCCCTAGTCATGGAAATGACTAGGGAAACTCATTTCTATTTCTTTGGGTGAATTACTTCACATCTTCTGTGCTTAGTTATATAGCACCCCTTTAACTGTACAAACGTTTTTGTTCCCAAGAATTAGGTGTATAGGCGTCACAAATTGCAAAAAATGCGGATTGATCTCAAATGTCAAACGTTATGGTTTGATTTAGCGGGCATGATGCCTCTAATTCAACTAGGATAAACGGGTGACTTTAGTGGCCATTCAAATGCAGAAAGGCCTATATGTTAGTCCATGATGACCTTCCCCTGGTTATTCATCCCGTACCAGTCTGTGCTTTGCATGTGATGTAGGCTACGATAATTGTAGCCTAATAAATGTATCAAAGTAGACCCCGTCCGATGCATTTGCATGCAGCACCAGTGCTCCATTCAAGGAAGCAGCTATTCAAATAGGATGTATCAGAGCAGCCACATGTTGGATCAGGTATTCCACCGACTACATACACTAAAAAGCTAACAGTTTTAGTTTTGAATTTTTTTAAATTGAAGACTTAAAACAAACGGATGTGCCAAACGGATGAGTTTGCCACGTTGCTTATGCTGTACTGGAAATTGTCATTCGATCATCTGAAGTCATCAATTCATTTCAGATTATCTTAATGTATTATCTGAATGTCATTACAGGGTGCAAGTGGCTAAGTGTTATTTGACATGTGCCTATGTTTTGTTCTCTTATGTATTGGGAGAGAGTGTGGATGGTTGTGGAGAAATCCTTTCCCCAGTATTACTTCCTATCCCCCTGCAGTGGTTATAGAAATGTTCCTTCTTCCCACAATCTTATTGTACACTAGAGGGATTCTGTGAGGGAGAGGTAAATGGCATGTGTGCATGCACGCGCACACACACACACACACACACACACACACACACACACACACACACACACACACACACACACACACACACACACACACACACACACACACACACACACACACACACACACACACACACACACACACACACACTGTATCCTGTGTACAGAGATGAGCAGGACCGCACCTTCTCTGTGAAACTGAAGCTGCTATGGGGTACCTGTGAAGGGTTGGCTTTCATTGTCTTTTCTTTCTCTCCCTGCAAGCTCTGGGCGTCTGGATATTAACATACAATGCTCTGGTGTTCATTGTTTTACGTGATCATTTGTTCCGGGTGCCAGGTACTTATAGTCGCGTAGGGTTAAGGAGATGAAGGACCTTGTACATGGAGCGCTCCCAGAATAGGCCCTACAGTCTCTCTGCTTGTTGTTGTACTGCACAAAGTTGCAGTTGTTGTCCGTGTGGCATTTGGAATTAACTTTGCCGCTTGAGTTTCCAGGACAGGTTGCTGTTTTATTTTTATTTTTTGGGGAGTCCGACTTTTGTTTGGTTTCCTTGCTGGTGAATTACCTTCGTAACAGGTATGTGTTTTTTTTTTATGTTTTAATTTGTAAAGATTTGAATTCCTGTTGGTTTGGCATGCTTGTATTTCACTCTTAAACGAAAATAATGTTTTTTCTATACTTTTATGAATGGATGGTTGTATTAGTTATTTTGTAATAAATGTATTAAAAATATGTATTCCTTTATGATTAATATGTTGCATAGGCTTTTTATGTATGTCTTTTTTTTCTTTTTCTAATAGTTCATATAATCTTCATACGTACATTCCCTAAACACAGAAACAAATGCATGCAAACAATATTTTGAAGTGAATGTTTTTCTTCTGGCATTTTAACTTTTTCTGATTGAAAATTGTCTTGAATATTATCTTTGTGTACATAGATGTCAATCTTTGTTTTTGTCAAACCGCCAAAAAAACAAAGTAAAGCAGTACAAAGAAGCACCAGTCCCGTTAGCCGACAGGCTAAACTAATCTTTTTTGAAAAGGCTAGAAATCTTTCTCCTTCTCCTTTTCTTTTCTTTTTTTTCCCTTTTCTCTAAGGAACACAAATGACTTACATAAAACACATAATACTCAAAGTATTAACCCAACCAGGAGCATTTCAGTACCCCGGATCTTTCCGCTGTTTCAGCCCGGGGAAGGGAGAAGGGAGGGGGAAACGGTCCACAACAAAAGCCAACATTATGCCCCGGCGGATCTGCGCTACATCCCACTATGAATAGAGTATTGAACAACATAACATTGGGGACTAGATTATTTTTCATCTCGCACAACCACACCGTTTGTCCCAGAGTTTTGGAGTGGTTTGTAAGCACAGGGTACAAATGAGACCTCCATGGTACCTGGTGTACAGAGCAGGTGTTTAAATCCCCAATCTCCACAATTGGACACACAATGACTTTTATAATGGAGCCTGCAGCCCCCCTCAGCTCTCTCTGACCTCCCCCACCCCCCCTCCGCCACCTCCCCTCCGCCACACACACCACCAGCCAGCCAGCACTGTCCCCTTGTCAGATTGTATTGGAAGCGTCTTCCAGGGCTTGTTTGTGTATTGTTTGTCTGTGGTTTCGGGGCCAGTGTTCCCATGACCCCTCTGGTACTCTTGAGAGAGGCTCTGCGCTGCCTTGAACCCTGTGTACTGTATGCTCTCTAACCGCCAAAAGTGGCTGAAGAGTGGAGCCCTAGAGCACGGTTGGAGTGTCGGCCCCCCCGGCGCCCCACCACCGACGCCCTCTCCACCGGGGTCCTCTCCACCGGGGCCCTCTCCACCGCGGGCCCTCTCTCTCCGCTGCAGTTCTCCTGCCGTCTCCCCCTGCTTAGCGAGGAGACGAGAGGCGCCCAGTCCACGTCAACAGGTGCATAAGCGTTTTGGAGGCTTCTAGTGAAAGATTGCAGGAAGCAGCTTTTAGGCCCTGACGAAGGGGGGACCACGCGGAGCAGAAATGTCTTTTTGTGTCCCCTGGGCTCGGAATGCCCACTATCTCTGGGGGCCAATATCAAATTCTCCCCTCATCATCCTCTCATACACATTCCGGGGTAAGGTCTGTGGGAGAAAAAAAAGAACAAAACAAGACAAACATCCCAGAGTCCCCTTGCTCCGAGCCCCGCACACAAACTCCCCTCACGATCGGCCTTTTGGAGATAACATACCTAGGAGCGGGCGCAGTGAAAGCAGAGGCTTTTCTGTCACTCTCTTCTCAGTCTTATCGGAGAAGAGGCTAACACGCTTGAATCGAGGCGCTTATCGACCGGCCAGAGGAAAACCCCTGGGCCATCCAAAACCACGGGGCAGCTGCCTAATCTTCACATGAAACACAACCCCCCCCTTCCAGCCCTGCCCCCCCCCACACCGCCCTCCCTGACCCAACAGTGTGAGGGGTGGGAGACTCTCAAAGTCACCTCTGGGCTCGCCATCCTAGACTGAGACTGACAACAACACTGGCCTCTCTCCTTGTTCCTGGTGCCGCTGCCAACAGCAACCGACATAGTGAACGGCAGCCATTTTATGTCAGGATGTCAAAACAGAAGAGAATCAAAACGATGTTTCCCAGGGCGCGGACAGCGATGAGACAATAATTGTGGGGGGAGGGTTCGCGGCTAGTTGAAGGCTATGTTTAAGGTGGTCCTTCTACACAGAGGTCCTCACACCTCACTACATTTCTCTTTCTATGACCTCTGTTAACATCGACAGCTGCCACCGCAAACACCCGGGTGAAAGCGTTCAGACAGAATAATTCATTTAAATTCAATACTATAATTAGAGTAGAGGGTGATGGGCTTGTTTAATGTTGACTAGTCGTAGGGTGGGCCGACATGTGAGACCCAGGATAGCGCAGATTGAATTTGCAGGAATATTCGAAAATCGAGTAAGGTGCAAGAAAGTTGAAAGCAGACGGCTGGTAAGGATCATTAGATGGAGAGATAAAGAGAAAGAAACACACCAAGAAACAGTTTGGTAAATGGACTGCATTTATATAGCGCCTTTTTGTAACCAGTGACCACCCAAAGTGCTTTACAATATTGCCTAACAATCCCACATTCATGCCCACATTCACACACCGACGGCGGAGTCAGTCATGCAAGGCGACAGCCAGCCCGCCAGGAGCAGTTAGGGTTAGGTGTCTTGCTCAGGGACACCTTGACGCTCCGGGGATCGAACCAGCAACCTCGCGGTTACCAACCAACCTCGATCTACCATCCTGATCTACTGCCTCCCACGTTAAACGGTACGTTATAATAACCGAGTGTGAATGTGTGTGCGTGCGTCCGTGGGTGCGTGCGTGTGTGTCCAGGCGGTAGGTCAGCCTGGCAGCCATGAGGGGCCAACGTGAGGTGGTCTTGGTGAGCAGGTGTTGGCGGCCGGCGGTGTGGCTCCTGCTGTCGCTGCTGGTGTCCGTCCTGCTGGTGGCCATGAGCGTGCTGCTGCATCACGACGGTGAGTGATCTGCAGCCTCTGGGAGCCAGCTTGGGGGGGGGACTCATTGGGTGCTTTCAGTGGTGAGTGATAGTCGGTGAGCGCTTAATTGTGCACCTTCATTTTCTCTTTGCTCTTCTATTTAGATCTTCGACTACATTTCGTTGTCACTGTACTCTGCGCTATGACAATAAAGTTGAATCTGAATCTGAATCTGAAATGCAAAAGTTAAGAAATCTTGTGTCTTTTTTGGACGTTGACATTTAAGTTCTTCTTCATTTGAGAGGTTATGGTTGAATTGGGAGACATGTAGTCTCACACTTCAGACTTTACACTTAGAATCTAATGTCGGGTAGCAGACAGAATCGGATCTGGGTGATCAGGGCGCTGATCAACCACTTCATATTTGTTTCAACCAGTCATGTTGACGGAGGCAGGGAATGCAAGCGCACTAATTGGCTAACACAAACTCGGCCAGCACTAGTAGCCCTTTCCCGGTGGGGAGGGAAGCTAAAACATCCTGTTCAGACACCTACGATCTTAGGAAAAGTGTTAGGGTTTCAAATCAACACCTTGTAGACTGCCACTGCCCTCATCCACTTATGCTAATTGGTTTGTCTTGGGTAGATTATCTCAGTAATTAAACAGGAAACAAGCATTAACTCCACCCCCTGGAGTTTGTGGTTTCCGGCCAAGGCTCTGTGCCACCTCCCCCCATACATTCTGCTAGAACATAGTAGGACTGCTGGATCACACATTAGGACACATATTTTTGTATATCAATTGAGGGGTTCTCCATTCAATTAAGACACATGTTATCAGAATTACAAAGAAATCGAAACGCTTAATCTTTCATAGGTCGAAACACGGTCATACTTAATTCAAGGGCCTTTTTTTATCCGCGCCGTCCCAGACTACTGATCAGACAGAGGGGAGGGTGCGCGACAGGAGATATGACGATGGCGTGTATTGGGGCATGTACAAGTGCAACTGCAAGGCCTTCTCCACCGGGCTAAAAGAACAGGTGTACCCGTGAGTGAACTCCCAGTAGGTGGCTGCCTTTGTGTGGGTAGCCTTTTGTCTGGCCCTCTGTTCCAAGAGTTAAAGGGAGATAGAGCTGTTGTTTATTTAGCTGGAACAGGGTCACTCGTTTACACATTATGGCTGATGAAGCGCTATACTGTACACTGCAACATGTTGGCTGATTCCGACAGACTGATGGACTGCTTGTCATTTCTGTGTCAACTCATGTTTTTGAATATTGCCATTTTGCAGGAGACGTTAAAGTAAGCCTACGAGAAGTACCCGGTATGTATCATTCAAGTTCATGTTCAACGTATTTGACCCTGTTTTAGAATTTAGATTCTCTGCCCGAGCCCTCCCGAGTCCCGACCGATATTTCCCACCACAATCCTCGGGCCGAGTTAAGCCGGGCCTTTGATCGAGCGTTTGTGTTTTTTTTATCATTGCTTTATTGGCCTAAAATCTATGTTCATGGCATAGATTGGAGAAATCTATGCCATAAACAGAAATATGATAGGCCTATATATATTAAGCAGAGTAGGCCTAAGTAACAAATGTGAACAAGTTACATAAAGTATTAAAATACACCCATGTATTAAAAAAAAATTGGGGTTGAAATCGGGCTCGGGCTCAAAATTACAGTTAATGTGTCGGGCCGGGCAGGGCTCGGACAGAACGTGCACGGGCTCGGGTCGGGTCTGGCTTGATTTTCTGGGCCCGATTAAAGCTCTACCCTGTTTTAACGGAGGTATTCAAACTGCTGTTACATTATATAGGTGTTGAGTCTCTCTCTGCCCTATATGAACAACAAAAGACTCAATGCAGTTATTCCTGGGAAAAAACAAACATGCACACAGTGTACTACTTCTGCACATTATACATCCGGTTTCATTACCAACATTGACAATGGTGGAAGCCTGTGAATTGTCCCAGATCGTGAGTGTGATGTTCAAAAGACTGCAGCCTTTGTGACATGTGGAAACACAATACAACTGTGTGTGTAGCAGGCATACCCTCTTCCATGCATATCTTTACCCATATGGGACATGTAGGACATGTTCTGCACATTTGTTTTTGTCCATCGGTCAAGAATGTCATAACACCTAACCCGCTCAATATTTCAATATTTTATATTCATATATTATTTCAATGGAAGCAATTCATTAAAAATAATCATACACTTGAGACCTTTCAATTCCAAGTGACATCAAAGTAAATGATTGACGTGGGATATAAAATATGCTTTAAACATTAGTTTATTGTTGTTCCCCTCTAATTCTATACATGGATACGTTTATGGTTGGATCTATTTTCCAATACCATTTCATGTCCATATGCAGCAATTGTTTATATACAGTAAATAAACCCAGCGCCGCATATTCAACAGAACACATTTCTATTGTGCATCCCTCGCACATGGGCTAAATAGCCTTCCTGTTGAGTTTCAGGTTCTAGAATTACAGGAAAATAGATATAGTAGATATAGAGTACAGAAAACGATGGGAGGCCAAGAACCTCCTTTCAACAAATCATTTTGACCAAACTATCCCTCTCTCTCTCTCTCTCTCTCTCTCTCTCTCTCTCTCTCTCTCTCTCTCTCTCTCTCTCTCTCTCTCTCTCTCTCTCTCTCTCTCTCTCTCTCTCTCCCTCTCTCTCTCTCTCTCTCTCTCTCTCTCTCTCTCTCTCTCTCTCTCTCTCTCTCCATTCTCCGCCTCCTCAGCCCTCCCTCCCTCCCCCCCGTCAGCCCATCCCACGCAGACCCCCGCCATCCCGCGGTATGAAGGTAGGTCTGCTGCCAGCTCTGCTCCCCACCTATAGCCGGCTATACCCACGTCATGACACCACACACTAATACAGACGGAACAATCAGGGTGGAGACGAGATGGGGTGAATATAAATATAAACAGGTGGTAGGACACGCTTGAGGCCACTGTAAACCAAGATCCCTTCTGCCCTTCTCCCCTTTCGTGATCGTTCATTATCCCTGCCACTCGATCCCCCTACATCAGGCCCAGTGGAGTCATATGTACGTATTTACTCTTATTGTGTAACCCACCTTAAAAGGGATTACACCCATTACTATTAGTCCGATGCTATTATTATTATGACAGTTTGATATAGACTTTCATGTCATTATTCCCAACAGAATAGCACATATATAACGTTACACAAAATACCTTTAATAGTCTCATATCCTTTTCTTAATTTCTCCCTTTCATAACTCACACGCAGGCCCGAAATAAACCCCACCGCGTTTGATCCAACTTCCTTTTGACCGATCTTTCCCGTCACGCAAACACAACACAACCTTCCACAACCTACCACATCGCCGTCACACTCGTCCCCTACGCTCTCCCCCCCCCCCCCCCCCCCCCCCCCCCCCAAAAGTGCAACTGGTGAACGGCCAGGGCCGGTGCGAGGGCCGCGTAGAGGTGCGCTCCGGCGGCGGCGCCTGGGGCACCGTGTGCGACGACGACTGGGACATGGTGGACGCCAACGTGGTCTGCCGCCAGCTGGACTGCGGTCTGGCCATGGCCGTGGGCACCAGCTCCCAGTTCGGCCAGGGCTCCGGGGCCATCTGGCTGGACAACGTGGACTGCACCGGCGGCGAGACGGACCTGAGCCAGTGCGGGAGTCTGGGCTGGGCCGTGCACAACTGCTACCACTACGAGGACGTGGCCGTCTTCTGCAGAGGTGAGGCGGCGCCGTCGGGGACGAGGGGGAAGCCGACGGCTGGCGGGCCTGGATGATGTGACCGTGAAAGGGGCTGAGACGCGTGTTTTCTTTGTGTGTTCTGTTAGGCAACCCGGTGATTCTTCAAGGCAGAGGCCCACAGAGGCACACCACGCCGGCCCCTGGTGTTTTGGCTTTACGTAAGTCTTAATTACATCCTCCGTGTCAGTTTTTAAGTACTTAGTTGTGTAGCCTCTTAGATTTGTTGTACATGGGAAATGGGTTAACCTAGCGATTGTTAGCGCTTGGCACTTGTTTCTATGCACATCCTTACTGTATCCTTACTGTAACAGCGATATATTGTTTCTCATTCTTCTGACAAATGTACTTATTGTAAGTCGAGTTTGATAAAAGCGTCTGCTAAATGCCCTAAATGTAAATGTACTCTGCGTCATAACTTTGCCATCAGGATAAAGCCCACAAATCCAGGAATCCTATTCAGAACCAGGCTCTCCCTTGCTGAACCTGATTCCTAATAGTTTTAGTTCCTTCCCAACACCTGTAGTAGAGAACCAACCCAGCACACCTTAGAGGCCTTCCTACATTCCTGGTCCATCTCTTTTGTGTGTCAGTCAGGTCATCTTTTGTTGAAGCCGTTGCTTCAGTGTTCACCGTCCTCTGCCCTCCCACGGGGGTCATAAGACACCGGCGCAGGACCTGGTTTTTCGAATCGGAATGGTGACGTAGTAGCCCGGCTCCCCACAGACCCTGTTCTAGAAACCACTGGGAAGGCCTTTTGTAAACCAAGGACACTTGAGAAGAAGCTATTGTCGGACGAGGGAGCTTCTTTCATGTCGGGGATGTTGTTACCCGCCAGAATTTTTACCACATCTGCTTTTTTTTTTTCTTCCATGGCAACACTAAACCGTCCCGTCCTCTACTCTGTGGCACGTGTATCTGCTACAAAGGTGTGGACCTATAGAGAGAGTAATAGTATACACGGAGGTGGAATGGACTGCGCCGTTCTCACTCTCTCTCCTCCACGCCCCCCGCGCGTGTGAAGAACATGCATTGAAGCTTACAGAACAACACGTACACACACGTTTATTAGAGGCCTGACATCAGCTGATGTCCGGTGATGTCAGGCTGTACCAATACTACATATGAAACCTGGATATCCCATATTATATCCAATAGAAATCCCAGAATAAAGTTCCATATGGATCCATAGTCAAAATGAGTCCTTATATTCAATATGAATCCTAATATCCCAAAGGAACTCTAATATTCCATATGAATCCTATTATTTCATATAAACCCAGTACTCTATATACATTCCATAATTCCATATGATTGCTGTAGTGCTCCAAATGAATCCAGGCTCGGGTGTCTTGAAAGGCGCCTCTAAATTAAATGTATTATTATTATTATTATTATTATTATATAAATCCTACTTTTCCACAAGAATATCACTAATATCAAATATGAATCCTGATACCCCAAAATGAATCCCGATATCCCACATGAACCCTGCAGCGTTCCGTTATGAATCCTATCCCCCCCCTTCCCCTCCCGCCAGGCGACGGCGCCATCCAGCTGGTGGGGGGGCGGGACCGCTGCCAGGGCCGCGTGGAGGTGTACTACCGGGGCAGCTGGGGCACGGTGTGCGACGACGACTGGGGCCTGAAGAACGCCGAGGTGGTGTGCCGGCAGATCCAGTGCGGCCGGGCCGCGTCGGCGCTCCGCAACTCCTACTTCGGCTACGGCCGCGGAGAGATCCTCCTGGACAACGTGAACTGCACCGGCAACGAGCTCATGCTGTCGCGCTGCTACAGTCTGGGCTGGGGCACCAACAACTGCGGACACCACGAGGACGCCAGCGTCATCTGTGCCAGTAAACAAACCTCCCCACCGGATACATAAACAGAAGTTTTTTTGTACATTCAATTCAATGAATCAAAGGTGACATATTATCCCACCAGCCGTTACAAGCTCTTTGACAATCTGCCTCTTCTGACATCACAAGTGGGCGCGTCCACCTAGACGTGTGACGGATAGGTGAGCAACGTTTGCTACAGTCCGCTCGCTGGGTAGGCTGGTAGACTGATCTATGCAGCACACATCTAGGTGGAAACGGCCACTTGTGACGTCAGAAGAGGCCGATGTTGAAAACGGCTTGTAACGGCTAATCACACTCACAACTGGTGGTATTATATGTCACCTTTAAATAAATTAAGTTTGATGATGATAACTCTTCACAAACATGCTTGCATGCAATAACGCTGGTGTTATTAGTGAATGTGACCCTTCTGTTTTAAAGGCTCGGGTTTGACCACTCCGCCACCGCCCGCAAACACAGAGTCGTTGAACGTGTGGCCGTTGGAAGGGGGGAGGGGGTTCTTCCCCTTCACCAACCTCACGCCAGGTACCATGTTCAATAACTAAGAATGATTCAGATATTAAACGATATAGCGTTGGGTGACTATGAATATAAACAGGTGGCAGGACACAGTTACTCATATTTTACTACGAATTTACTGCTAAACCACATTAAAAAGGGATTAAAGTCCTAACTATTATTCATAGTATTAATATCATTATTCACTCAAAACCACTTAAAAAGCACATTTTGTCCAATCTCCATTTTCATATTATTTTATGATGCAATACATACTTCTACAGCCTCTCGAAGAGGTAGTTATATACTGTATATCACACCGTAGCTTATTTCCCCAACTCTCTACAATCTGAGCTGCAACTGGTTGACGCACACGGCAGGTTTGAGGGCCCCGAGCCAATTGCATATGATGCGTTCTGCGAGGTGACAATGAATTTAATCATGAATCCTGCACTTCTGCCAAATGACCAACAGAGGGTACTATTTAACACAGAGTTCCTCCGGCGTGCTGCAGCGCCACACGGAAAATGGTGGCGAAAACACGAAATTACAGGACCTCACCTCATTTGCATTATGATTCCAATACATGTCCATCACCTTTCAGTAGCAAACGGAACACTGCCAGTGACCCAAACTACAGAAACCACTACGACGACTACTCAAGCACCGAGAGGTGATAACCCTTCATCCAGAGACAGTAATACCAGTGTTACATAACCTACAATTAGTTCATCACATACTCTCTCACCCCCCCCCCCCCCCTCCCTCCGTCGTAGCTCTGCGAAGGATCAGGGTGGTCAACGGCAACAGCAGCTGCGCCGGGCGGGTGGAGGTGTTCTACGCCACCATCTGGGGGACGGTGTGCGACGACGACTGGGACATGACCAACGCCCGGGTGGTGTGCCGGCAGCTGGGCTGCGGGACGGCCGTCGCCGCCAAGGGCCTGGCCTTCTACGGCTACGGCGAGGGCCCCATCCTCATGGACAACGTGGACTGCCTGGGCACCGAGCTGGACCTGGGCACCTGCTTCCACCTGGGCTGGGGTCAGCATAACTGTGGACACCACGAGGACGCCGGGGTCATCTGCGCCCGTAAGGACCAGGGGACACTCGCTGGAGCCAGGGGGTGACATGTGCATGAGGTGTACATGCATGATGTGGACATGAGGTGTACATGTACGATGTGTGCATGAGGTGTACATGTACGATGTGTGCATGAGGTGTACATGTATGATGTGTACATGTATGATGTGTACATGAGGTGTACATGTACGATGTGTATCATGTATGATGTGTACATGAGGTGTACATGTATGATGTGTACATGTACGATGTGTACATGAGGTGTACATGTATGATGTGTACATGAGGTGTACATGCATGATGTGTACATGAGGTGTACATGTATGATGTGTACATGAGGTGTACATGAGGTGTACATGTGTAATGTGTACATTAAGTGTACATGTATGATGTGTACATGTAAATTAAGTGTACATGTATGATGTGTACATCAAATGTACATGTATGAAGTCTATCTGTACATGTATGATGTGTACATTAAGTGTACATGTATGATGTGCACATGAGGTGTACCTGTACATGTGTACATTAAGTGTACATGTTTGATGTGTACATGAGGTGTACATGTACATGTATTATGTGTACATTAAGTGTACTTGTATGATGTGTACATTAAGTGTACATGTACATGTGTGATGTGTACATGAAGTGTACATGTATGATGTGTACATGAACCTGTACATGTGTGATGTGTACATTGAGTGTACATAAGTGTACCTGGACATGTGTGATGTGTACATAAAGAATGCATGGTTGATACACTTCGTGTACATGAACTGAAGTGTACATGTCTGATGTGTATATATTCGTGCATGAGGTGTATGCATGTGATATGCACACTGTAGAACTGCAGTAGCATCAGCTGTTTGTGCCGTGTAATATTCTGTTAGGCCCCCAAGTGTCGGTTCAGAATCGCTGACAACCCCCTAATAATACCATGAGACATAATGGCTTACTATTGTATGTTAAATTCATAGCTTGCAAAAATATATTATTCAGATATCACTAGCAATGCCCACAGCAAGGCAAACAAGCAGTGTTGAGATTGGTTATGAAGACGGCCAGCTGCACTCAAGTCAGTCTGAAATGCATTGCGGTTCAGCGCTGTGATTCCAAGCCACAAAAACATTGCTCGACGTTGTTTTCAACCCGGGCCTTCTTTCATGATCGCCTCGCATATTATTGATTACTACTAATGATTGGATGGAGCACTTTCCTAATGCTTTTGGGAATAGTAGGTTCCTGCGCTTTACAGATAATGATCTGCCTTCTCCTGCTTCCTCCAGCTCCAAGCCTTTCTGCAACCGGACAGGAATTTGTGGCAAACAGGAGTGTCTCTAACGGCCAAACCCCCAATGAAGGTAGTTCATGACAGATATCATACTCAGATATCTTACTATACTACTGTGTAGTGTTTAAATAGACGCTTTAATCCACACTGAGGGAATTTCCCAGGGAACTGTAGATCATGTCATTGAAGGAGCTAGCCCTTGCGCATCCATAGATATATATACTGACTAGATATCGCCTGAGATGCGCTTTTCAGTGGAACGTATGCATCAAAGCCACCGCCATCTTGCCGCGGGGTAACCTCCCCCCTGAATCGATGAACAACTGATGGGGCAGAGACCCTTTCCCAGTCAAAATCACTCCAAATCCGCTTATTTTTAAGCATTTAGAGTGATTTTGACTGGGAAAGACCTCTGCCTCATCGGATGTTCTTTCATTCAGGTGGGTGGTTACCCCGAGGCAAGATAGCGGCATTGTTGACGGCATTGTCGACGCATGCTTAGCAGCCAAACGTGACATCTAGTCAGTATATATATATCTATGTTGTGCATCGTGTTCGAGGTTGCCTCAATCCCCAAAACGGTGTGTGGCCGGTCGAAAGGTATTCTCCACGGACCGCGGTCTGTGTGTTTAAACGGGCTCTCTGTGTTCTGGCCGCTCCTGCAGGCGCCGTCCGGCTGGTGGCGGGGCTGCACCAGTGCGAGGGCCGCGTGGAGATGTTCTCCGGCAGCGAGTGGGGCACGGTGTGCGACGACGCCTGGGACATCGCCGACGCCCAGGTGGTGTGCAACCAGCTGGGCTGCGGCGAGGCCATGGCGGCCCGTCCCGAGGCCTTCTTCGGGCCCGGCGGGGGCACCATCCTCCTGGACAATCTCAAGTGCCGCGGCGACGAGGCCTCGCTCCAGGGGTGCTCCCACATAGCCTGGGACGTGCACAACTGTGACCACTCCGAGGACGCTGGGGTCACCTGCTCTATGTCCTGATTACAGCCCGAACCGCGACTGCCCGATGCTACCCAGCACCCATCAAACCACTGTCACGACACCCATCAACCCAGCACCCATCAACCCACTGTCATGACACCCACTCCCCAGCACCCATTAACCCACCATCACTTCACCCAGTAACCCAGCACCCATCAACCCACTATCACTACACCCATCAACCAAGCACCCATGAACCCAGCACCCAATATCAATTCACCCCGAATCGTTCTCCTGCCACCAATCCATCCAAAGCTCAACTCCCAGTACCAGAACCCCAGCACCACCCCCCCAGCACCATTAGAACCAGGCCCAACCCAGCCAGCACCCTTAGAACCGGGCCCAAACCACCCAGCACCTTCCACCCACACAGCACCCAACACCATTCCCCCCAGCACTGTTCCATCCTGCACCCATCCACCTAGCACCCTTCCAAACAGCACCCTTCCACTCTTCCACCCCGCTGGCACCCCTCCAGCTTGTACCCACCCAGAGAGCACCCTTCAACCCTGCACCCTTCCACCCAGCACTCACCCTTTCCACCTGGCACCCTTCAACCCTGCACCCTTCCACCTAGCACCCTTCAACCCTGCACCCTTCAACCCTGCACCCTTCCACCTAGCACCCTTCAACCCTGCACCCTTCAACCCTGCACCCTTCAACCCTGCACCCTTCAACCCAGCACCCTTCAACCCAGCACCCTTCCAGCCAGCACTCACCCTTCCACACGGCACCCAACCCACGACGGAGTATCAAACAGGACTTGTAAACATGATGTAAATAACCGCACACACAGCAGACCGAAGACTCCGGAGAAGACCAACGAAGCAAAGTGACAGCATATGAGTACATTCTATAACTCTCTATTCCTATTAAGCACTTTATAAATAAGTCTATCTATATATATATTATATATTTAAAATGTATACACTTTTGCTACAATAGAGAAAAGGCAAAGCTCTCTTTACTGTCTCACTGTCCCTAACCCCACCCCCCACCTCCTGAAATATTAAGCCCACCACATCCCCTGCTCGGGACTTGTTTGATTCCAGAATAAGGTTTGCTCCAGAACACCCATGAATTATTGAATCAGTAGATACAAGTCATTCTCTCTGC
The DNA here is from genome assembly GCF_902167405.1 of Gadus morhua. Taxonomy (NCBI): domain Eukaryota; kingdom Metazoa; phylum Chordata; class Actinopteri; order Gadiformes; family Gadidae; genus Gadus; species Gadus morhua. The sequence goes on from NC_044054.1 coordinate 28,106,080, forward strand.
TCACGGAGTCCTGCTATAGGGGGGGCAATGAATTTACATAATTGTATCTGTTAAGACAAGGTGCATGTGACTGTAGGCAGCTTACACTTAAGTATCTACGTTTCTATTCATAGCGACTGCAGCTAAGGATGGTTTGGATTGTGAAGACGTCTTCCAGGTTTTAGAAATCCTGCAGCGGTTCGTGCTTTACCCTCTCGCGAACGCCCACGTTGGACAATGGCCTCTCGTCGTGCCTTTGCTTTCTCTTAAACGTCCCCGGATCTCACGTTCTTTTCAGATTCAGCCCTGTCTTTTGAATGTTGTACCACTGTTCTCTTCATTACACACTTTTATTACTAGATAGAGTTAACTGGATTCTTTATGCCTACAAAACAAAAAAAAGAAGAAATAAGCTTGTTAAAAAGTGATTCGGGCCTAGAAGTTGTGTTGTTATTTTCTGAGATTTATAATTTGTTTACCTGTAGGTGTACATTGTGTACACTATGTAAATGTGTATGTGTGTTCATGTGTTTATGTAGAGACAGTCTATATCCTAGCTAATGCACGGGGAGAGTACAGCAATGTGAAGTCTAAAGATTGGGATGAAACAATACTGTTCTGGTTGCGTAAAATAACGGAGGCGCTCGGGATGGTGAAGGCTTGGGAACATTAAAATCCTCTAAATACTAAATTGTCAAGTACGGTCCAGCCATCTGTGGCAGAACAATTCTCAGGTTTGAAAAACAAAGCTATCAACTCATGAGGCCAGATGTATGCATGACAATACCGTGTGTCTGTTTCCAGATTTCTCGAGTGTGCTAGAACGGTCCCACGGTTCTTTAGACAAACAGAAGAAGTTCATTGTAATGATCCAGAACAGGGTATAAATCGTTCCCTGATTGAAATCGATGAAGCAGCATTGAACAGGTGAGCCTGTATAGAAGGGGATTCATCTCTAAACTGTACATCTGTGAGCTGTACATCTGTTTAACTTGGAATAAATTTCACTCCATTTGAAACTTGGCATTTTTTTTATTTTAACTGTTTGGATGTGGAGGTTTTTCTTTTCTCCAATAAACCTGCGTTTAGTTGAAAAAACTATAGCATAAGGATTGGATTATTTTGTAAATTCGCACCTGCCTGCTTACTGTTATTGCCCTGTGAGGATAATACATATCAGGGTTTAATCTATTGTATATAAATGTCTTCTTTGCTGAGGAATTCTTATGGTTGTGTTGTGAAGACAGAAGCAGGACACCTATGCCAACACTAGCCCCGTCTCCCTGTAGATGTTTGATTGCTCAGTGCGGAGGCTACATCCCTATGTTTCTATTCAGAGCCCAGTTGATCCAGGGTCTTTCATGCATAAACACAACAGCCATTTTGCAGTCCACTGTCCGTCACCAGGGCCGACCAAGTCACTCATCCTCAGACAGCTGCTAGCTGAGGCCCAGCTGATGGGACCATCACTGTCACACCGGCTACAAACTAGCTAGCTGCATGCCCCCACACCAGCGAGTCCTCCAACTCAGTAAAGTCATCTATGGAACTGACTGTTCGTCAAATGCAGGTGCAACTCAAAGTGAATAGACCGTTGTATTTAGGTACTACCGATAACCGTGTATTGTAACGTTTGTTACCTCTGAACTGGAAGGAGTCGCGCCCACACGGTGAGGCGTTCTTCTGTGGTGGGCCACACACACACACGCACACACATACACACTTCTGGGTTCCCGAGCAGCAGGGCGTGTTATGACGTCACTCCGCCAGGCCACACCCTTTCTGGGTGGTGACACGAGCCGGGGAAAGGGTTCGGAGGGGGAGGGGTGTCCCGTCGGCAGGCGCAGACAGCAGGCAGCAGCTGCAGAGAGAGGACCTGGTGCCATTACTCTGCATTACAAAGATATAAAAAAAAAAGACATACTGCGATTTTGATTTGGAAAACAGACCACGGTCCGTTCAAGTAAGCTAAAATGGTAGACCGTGAGCAGCTGGTGCAGAAAGCAAGGCTCGCCGAGCAGGCTGAGAGATATGATGATATGGCAGCTGCCATGAAATCGGTAAGCAGAATACCTCTGTAATCATATTTTTCATTACATTTATATTTTAATTTGAATGATACTGACACTTTTTTGTCTGTTTTAAATGTGGGCTCGTGTTAAACCAGCGGGGCATATTGTAGGCGTATCCCCTTATTGGCTGTTGGACCCAGGAATCAGCCTCCGCGGGAGAACATAGGGATTTAATCGGTTAAATCGTACGATTTTGGTGTATTAAACTTATGATTAAAGATGGCAATTATCATAAAGCCATTACTTTAAACACGAGATGAGACGTTGAATCTTTGATTTAGGGAACTTAAATTGAGGCCGACCAAGCCTATATGGGACGATACCATCCGGCCCTCGGATTGGAATTGCATCCACCCTTTGTTGAAACCTTAGTATGTCTTATATACATGTTGTTTAACAGTTATTAACGTGCACTGTCCTCCTAACTGGACGTCTGCTGGTCCGGCTGTGTGAACGGCATATGCGGTCCGTTTGATCTTGGGGCGGTGCCTTCCACCATGCAGGCGCTCGCGCTCAGCGGTCAGACTGCCCGGCCGTTCAATGATCAGGGTGGAGAAAATGTGGTGTAAAGAAAGAAAAGCAACCAATCATGACATGATTTAAACAATCTAAACTATCTCGTGAGTTGGATACCTTGAAAGAAAGGGTCGTTCCATCCTGAAGCCCAGTTTCTCGAGGTAACGACACCACGATGCGCATACGTGCAGACCCAGAGGACGAGGCGAGCGCTATTCGTGATAGAGGAGTGACATCGTCGATCGTGGTGATAGTCGTGACTCTTGCTCCGGTTTCGATGATGCCATTTTCTAGATGTATAGTATAGATATATCCGGGCCGCCTGTTTTCTTTGAGTAAGTAGTGTATGATCGCAGTTGCAATGCAATGCAACTGCATTCAGCTGCATCTCTGAAGGTTGATGCGATCGATTCGCGCAAAATCAGTGTGTGTAAAGGCGCAGCCGGATCAGTTTCAAAGGAGACACGGGTTAAAAAAAGTGACTCCAACGATTCTACCCGGTTGTCATGCAACGGATTCGAAACGTAACGGGTTGTGCCATAGATGCAGGGTGATGTCGCCTATAAGAGTAGCCCACACTAAACCCCATCCCCGACCTCGCTCGGCACTACGGCAGGCTCTCGTATACGAGGCGTGTCGCAGCATCTGCCAAGATGCAGTAAGCCCACCCGTAGTGCACCATTCCATCCCTAACATATCGCCACCCTTTCAAACACCCTTCTATGTGACATCATCCCTTTATCTACCGCAAGACCCGATATCCAGCTGCCGGGCTGTTATAAATGTGTAGGTTACTGTAACCCACTTAAGGCCCGGGGCAGCATCCATAGGTGCTTTTGTGCAATGGACCACTGTTGATGGACCACGTGACACCTATCCATACACTGCAGATTTATTTTTCTTGTGTGATCATGGACGGGTCGGGATGAGAGCGTGGTCAACTGCTGGGACTCGAGCGATTACACACTGTGATGCAGCGTTTAACCAGCGAGCTGGCTACGTTTGGTTGAGTCTCGGTGTTGCAGCTAATCGGTGTGTTTAAAGCGGGCTGAGCTATGGCCTCAAAGCACCGCGGACCAGGTGGTGCCGGTGTCAGGGGGCTTGGCTCCGCCCCCTCGGATTTGTGCCGAGTCAGAGAGGGTAGCAGCTCGTGGGCCAGCCAGTCTCTCTGCAGCAGTGGCCAGCGGGGTGTGTCTGCCGCCTCGCCCATTAGTTAAGGGGAATCCCTCGCCATAATGCCATACTGCAGACTCTACTCGCTACGACGGGCAGATCAACGCAATAGTACAGGATGGCGAGATAATAGAGAACGTGGAATTATAGTTGAATCATACGAATCATCAGGACGATAATCAGCCACGCTTTGTATTTGATGGATGGATAAATGTGTAGCGGCTTCTTCCT
>NC_044054.1:28112550-28117550 GCF_902167405.1 Gadus morhua
GCAGAGGATGTCCGGATGTCAGGAAGAGGAAGGTGAGGAGGGTGAGGAGGGTGAGGAAGAGGATGCGAGGAGCAAAGGGGAGGGAGGGGTCGACCGCAGGGATCATCGGGGAGATAGATCCGTGGAGTGGATTAAAAACTCTGTTAAGCTAGCCCTCCCCCCCTACAACCACCCCGAGCGGCCAGCCAATCAGATCGCCCGGCCGCTCACTGGACTCGCCCGTGGAGTCACGGCAGCGAGCGACGGCGCGCGAGAGCGAGCGGGACAGAGACGGGGAACGGGTCGGTCCTTCGTGGTGTGCGGACCTCGACGCGCGGCGAGTACGAGGGACGAGAGAGGGCGGGCGTGATGGATGAGATCCACTAGGGGGGGGACAGAGCCCCATTGTGTAGCCCCCCCCCCCCCCCCCCCCCCGCAGCCCCCACAAACACACACGCACACATACACACCCACACACACCCAACCACAACCCTCCCCCGCCCACACACACACACACACACACACACACACACACACACACACACACACACACACACACACACACAGACACACACACACACACACACACAGACACACACACACACACACACACCCCGTACTGCGGCTTCCGCCTGGCCCTCACTGCGCGCCCGGGGGAGACAAAGAGAGCCAGCCATGTTTTGACAGAGAGTTGTGTAGGACTTGTTTTTCTGACCTCCGTGAACGCTACGGCAGTGACCTCATCGCTGTGCTGTAGTCGGGGCGGGTCACCCGGAGGCCAAGGTATTCACCAGGCCTCTCTGCGCCCGTCAGATCGGGACCAGGGTTCAGGCTCGGAGCCCTGATGACCGATCCGCTCTCACTCACGCACTCGTCGTTGCGCAAACTGTGGTTTGGCCGTTTCTTATCTCTTTACTTTACAGTCTGCCAAACCGGGAACGTTTATCGGCCGTTGTAAAAAAGGTGCAATCGTTCATAAAGCAACGGTCCCCAGGGGGAAGTTGTCTCGACCGGCCTGACCGCTTGTCTCTGTGGTTTTGTCTGTCTTTCTTATCATCTGAGGCGGTGGCGCTGTTGTTTTTTTGTGCATTTGTTTCCTTGTGCAATGACCTTATACAAAGGCTTGAATAGGTGACCGTTTAGAAGTCCAATGTACAGAATAGTCTGGAACGAGTGAGATATGGATACTGCGTGTTTCCTGGAGTCGGCTGTTATCTCCCTGTACTCCCACCCTCCCACTCCCTGCCCCTCCTTTACCTGCCTCCCCTCCCTCACCCTGCTCTTCCCCTCCCTCCCTCCCTCCCTCCCTCCGTCCCTCCCTCCCTCCCTCCCTCCCTCCCTCCCTCCCTCCCTCCCTATCACTACTGTTCCTTAACCTGCCTCCCCCCTGCCCCCCTCTCTCTCCCCTTCCCTCCCTCCCTCCCTCCCCTCCTCTGCCTGCTCTTCCTTCACCTGCCTCCCCCCCTTCCTTACCTTAGCCGCCTCTCCCCCAGCCTGTAGTGGTTTAACACCAGTGTCCCCAGTACAGATCGTCTGTAGCTCGGCGGCCTCTAAAAAGAAAAGAAAAAAAGAAAAACAAAGCAGATTTTGCTGTCTCCATGGAAACAGCAGATTGCATGATATATTGCTCTTTGTCTCTCTCCCCCCCCCCCCCCCCCCCCCCCCCCCCCATCTCCCAGCTCTTCCAAGCTCCCTCCCTGTTCCAGCGCTGGTAATCTGGTGAGCCTGATTCAGGTGGAGGAGAACTCGGTTAGAAGACGTTGCTTTGGTAGATTGTATTGATTGTAAAGCAATGAAGACGAAAGCCTGGGCACATATAAGTGCTGGATAAAAACAGCCACATCAAATCGCCTTGGTGTCTCTGTACCAAACGTGACTAGCGTTGTCTTCTGAACAGCCTCGTGGCCACTGAGTCGAGGGTTAGAGTGTCTTTGTGCCTTTTTGCCCTGGGTCTCCACGACACAGCATTTGCCCTGCAGTCTGTACTTATACATTCACAATCTGGGTCTTTCTCAGCTTGTAAACTACGCTATGACCCCAGCCTTTCTTATCACACATTGTTTGCTGAGTAATGAGGTGCCACTACCTCGTGAACATATACTGGAAGAATTGTGTAACCCCTACTGTATGATTGGGTATGGAGGGAGATATTTAGCTTGGCACTCCACCAAAAAAGCGAGACGAAATGACAGGATATACCGGAGGAAGTGCACATAATCGCCTGGACCGTTCAGCTTCGGTGTAGACCGCCGAAATAACATTCATGCATTTTGGCAATCATACGTTTTGGACTTCCGACAAGAACGGGTGTTTTTCTTCTTATCCTGACTGGTAATAATGATGTGATCCGAGAGGTGTGAGGGATAGAGCACCAACCCTGGCAGAACTTGGAGTTTTAACAGATTTGTAACTGAACAAAAATAACCGTCCTGTCTTTATTTATGAAGTCAAGCGTAGTAAATGTAAAAATCAGCCAAAGCAGACCTACGACATTTCTTCCGATGTTTAAAAATACATACTTTCAAATATACTTCAGCCAGACAGAATTACTAGATTAGTGATGGTGTTATTGTGCCTTGTCAGCCTCTTGCTTTTGGTTGCTGACCCAATGCGGTCCGGTCAGTGTGACGACAAATCAAGGTGCAGCCACTATAGTTCCGGTGTGGTGCATAGGGTCCTCTGGCCAGCCCCCGACTCAGAAAGAAACCCAAACTGAACCAAACAACACATGCTTTCAGAGCGCTGGGGGGGGGGGGGGGGCAGGGGTGACCTCTGAGGAGGATGATGTCATGCTGTCGCATAGAGGCGGACTCACCCTGCTGGGGGCAGCTGGCGAGTTGTCTGAGGGGGTAGAAATGAAGATTACACCTTTTCCTTTGATCAGAGCGTGTCCAGGCAACACTGAGACGATTGAGGATGAGAGAACGATCCACGATCAATCTTTGCGGCTGTTTTTAGTTTTGGATGGTATATGGGAAAAGTGTGATGATAATAGAGCCTAATTGCGCTTTCTCTTCAAAGAAATTCAAAATGGCGGCATTGGCTTTGTAAATCAGCTTCAGATTCAGATTCAACTTTATTGTCATTGTGCAGAGTACAAGTACAGCGTCAACGAAATGTATTTGGAGATCGAAATAGAAGTGCAATACAGCAATTAAGGTGCAGTTTGAATATATGTAATTGTCAAAATCAACAGTAATATTGCCGAGGCACCAAAAAAGAACGGCAAGAAACAACGACATAAAACTGTCAACAACCCAAAACAAAACAACAATAACGACTCGAAAAACAAAATGTCTGCCGCGTGTCTCCCCCCCCCCCCCCCGCAGGTGACGGAGCTGAACGAGGCGCTGTCCAACGAGGAGAGGAACCTGCTGTCGGTGGCCTACAAGAACGTGGTGGGGGCCCGGAGGTCCTCCTGGAGGGTGATCTCCAGCATCGAGCAGAAGACGTCGGCCGACGGCAACGAGAAGAAGATCGAGATGGTGCGCGCCTACCGGGAAAAGATCGAGAAGGAGCTGGAGGCCGTGTGCCAGGACGTCCTCAACCTCCTCGACAACTTCCTGATCAAGAACTGCAACGAGACGCAGCACGAGAGCAAGGTGTTCTACCTGAAGATGAAGGGCGACTACTACCGCTACCTGGCCGAGGTGGCCACGGGCGAGAAGCGGGCGGCGGTGGTGGAGTCGTCCGAGAAGTCGTACAGCGAGGCGCACGAGATCAGCAAGGAGCACATGCAGCCCACCCACCCCATCCGTCTGGGGCTGGCGCTCAACTACTCGGTGTTCTACTACGAGATCCAGAACGCGCCGGAGCAGGCGTGCCACCTGGCCAAGACGGCCTTCGACGACGCCATCGCCGAGCTGGACACCCTGAACGAGGACTCCTACAAAGACTCTACGCTCATCATGCAGCTGCTCCGGGACAACCTGACTCTGTGGACCAGCGACCAGCAGGACGACGAGGCCGGCGAGGGCAACAACTAGACCCCCCCCCCCCCCCCCCCCCCCCCCCAAAAAAAAAAGGAAGACCCCCCTTACCACCCTGAAGATTACGAGCCCCCCCCCCCCCCCCCCGAGTTCCCAACCCAACATCACCTACCGCCTATCCCTACCCTACCCCTTACCCCTCCGACGCCTCACTCTGCCAAACACACACACACACACACACACATACACACAACACACAACACAAAACACGCACGCGCACAAATGACGACAAAATCAACTAAAAGGTAATTAGGGTAATAATCCAAAAACACGTTCTTAGGAGTTTCTAAAAGTCGGGGTGTCTTCTGCCGGAGGGCGCCGATGTGGCGACGGTTCTTTATTTTTACACAATTTACAAGTGGAAAATCGAAACAGTAGGGTGGAGGGCGGGCAATTGTAGTTTGTGGAATTACCTGCAATTAACAAAACGGTTAGTTAGCTAGAATGTGAGCCTACTTCGATAGCCGCCGCGACATTTGCCAAAGTCCCGCGGAGGGGGAGTGAGGGATGTCATTCAACACAGTGTGTCCATAGGGCGAGGGTCACACTGGCCTAGACTGTTCTTACCGCTGCGCAAATGAAGCTATGAGGCTGGCTTATCCTATTTGGTGAGAGAGGAGCATTGGGAAAAAAAAAAAACATTTTGAGATTGATCGCTTGAGCAACGAGAAAATTACAGTAACATTGAATGTCTTCGCCTTGCTTCATGTTGTGTGTGAGAGAGAGAGAGAGAGAGAGAGAGAGAGAGAGAGAGAGAGAGAGAGAGAGAGAGAGAGTCCAGAGTGAACAAACGTGTTTTCAGAGTTTTAAGAACGGCTTCGTTAAAAGCATTTAGGTGCGCCACACTATGTCAGTGAGAAAGCCGGGTTGTCTCTGTTACGGAACGACAGACATACACAAAAAAAGAGATGTTTGGTTTGCTTTGTGTCCAGTATGTTTCCAGCTCAGTCACACAGTCATACAGTAACCGAAATAGCAAGTCCATGGAGTCATTTTGGTGCTGTTATCCCACTCATGTGCTGATGTGCTTTA
>NC_044054.1:28122550-28135050 GCF_902167405.1 Gadus morhua
TTATACACTTGGAATGTCTAAATGTATTGGTTTTTCTTTTAAAACTATGTATTTCAAGTAAGCATGGGCGTATATCCAATAGGGACGGGGGAAGAAGTCCCCCTGACTCCCCCACCCAAATTCACGGTTCAGGTCATATCACCATATCATCGTTTTGGAGTGACGTTTTTGATAAAGCAGGGGTTGACGCAAATGCATATATATAATATACATATATATATATATATATATATATATATATATATATATATATATATATATATATATATATATATATATATATATATATAGGCGAAATGGTTGATTTGAAGATATTTATTTCAGTGCTGCTTTTATACTAATTTCTTTTTTTTTTTCCAGATGATAGATCATTTACCGATGCAAATCATGAATGTCAGCATTCCTGCTCAGTACGAGAGGAACCGCAGGTTCCTCTCGTACTGAGCAGGATTACTATTGCAACAACACATCATCAGTAGGGTAAAACATATATATATATATAAAAAAAACATATAACATATATATATATATATATATGTATATTATATATATGCATTTGCGTCAACCCGGGTGGTCCGGAGCGATTGTTGACGGGGTGGGGGGGGGGGGGGGAAGAAGCGATTGTTGACGGGGGGAGGGATAAAGAAAGAAAAAAAAAGAATTTTTTTTTTTTTTTTTTTGGTCATGGGCCCCCCCTCTGCCTTGGACCCCCCCACAACTGTCCCCTTTGTCCCCGCAGTCCGACGGCCCTGTATGTATATATATTCATACAGTATTATTAAGATGTAGCAACAAAGACATTTCATTTCTGAAATGGTCTTATTGGTAAAATCCACGTTTTATTGGAATAATGCTTAAAAAAGCTAAACCAGTGGTCTGCTAAATAAAGAATATGTTGGCGTTTTTGCACTTGTAAACAGTTAATTGTGTTTGTAGCCTACACTCAGATGTATATATAATCATAAAAAAAAAGGCATTTGTATTATGCAAATTTTCAAAAGAGGTATACTCTCCGTGCGTAGCCCCGTCTTCTCAAGTGAACCAAGAAAGCCGTTTTACACAGGCAAGACAGTGAACAGGTAACCTCCAACCCATTTTCCACCATCCAAAACCGCAGTGCGAGCTACACACACATTCACACCATCGTCACAAAGCATCTGGTTGTGGCTGCAATCGGCTGGCAGATTTCAGAAAAGCTGGTACAAATTCATGTAAAAAGTAAAGTTACGCGCATCTACTGAAAATATGGTAACGAAACATAGTTTATTTTTCAATTCGGCGCTTCAGGCAGTATGCTATTGCGCAAGCACGCAGGCGCGTGCTTGCGCAATAGTCCCTTCACGAGCTCTCATTCCACACCGTAGACCTACGAGACAGATGCTGGTAGCGTGAAGCTGTCTCTGCATATCAGACATTGCTTCTGCAGGCATTTTCCACGACTAAATGTCAGCGGTGGAATGAGATAACAAACGCCGTCAATGTTTACCTGTGTAAGGACATGGTTCAAAACACTCGATCCCAGGTACGTGTTACCTGCCCGCACACACTTCAGCCATAGGGTTCTCCCCGAACAATGTAACATGTAACATTGAAATTGAGCTGTAGCAACAAAGACATTTCATTTCTGAAATGGTCTTATTGGTCAAATCCACATGTTTCATTTGAATAATGCTTAAAAAAGCTACACTGCAAAATCATGTGAGCGCTATCATTTTTTTATGTGCTCCTAAATGTTTTAACTTAGGGATCACGAGTGCTCCTGATTTCTTTTTTGGCGTAGATCCCTGTATGTAATACAGCCGTCCAGTATAGCTTCATAAGATAAATTTCATTGACATTTTGTTTAGCTTCATATTTTACAGTTAATTAATATTGTTATTTCTTGAAGAAAGTGGTCCAATCCTTGGTTTCTTTTAACTCACTTTATTTGTTAAAGTAGGCATGTTTAAGGGAGGGAATTATATCTAACGCGTGTGAGAGGAAAATACCGTGTTCTACTTCAAGCCCCTAAGCCCGGTGGCTCTCCGCCGTCCACCTATTGATCTCTCTCTCCTCTCCACTTCGAATCACGCGGTAGAGCCCGTCAAGTGGGCGTGGCCTATGTAGTGGGCGTGGCCGGGGTGACGTAATGGCTCCGCCCCTGTCTAAAGGTGCTGCCATCTGTGGCTAAAGTAGTTATTGCAGCTTAAGTGTTCGATCCTGCTTCCTAATGGCTATGTGGGAGCAGCTTATGTACTTAAAATACTTAACATTAACAATCTGACTGATGCTGACTAACATATACCATATCATCATAACATGGCCTATTGGTTCTATTGAATAACAGTGTACACACGTCTCATTTTCACAGAGTTGAGTACTGGCGTCTACTTTGTGTGGCTCGCCATCATTCCGTGTCTGGTCGTATTTTTCGTGCTGGGAGTTCTCTACAGGAAATACACCATCCGAAAGAGGTGATTACCATTTGACAGTATCTTCATTTCAAACAAAGGTCCTTGTTTGAAATGGAGGAACAGCAAACATGCAATGTGCAGACTAGTCCCTTCGGTTCTCCATGTCAATCAACATGGATGCATTCATTTTGGCCTCTGTACCCAGGCAGGATCGTCTAGCCCCATTCAAACCCCCTCCTCCCCCAGAGAAGCACGGCTCAGTGGAGCCAGACCAGATTCTAACGGAAAATAGATTTCCTGCTGAAAAAGCGGTGAGTGCTGTAGTGCAAAGTGAAGGTTGAGAATACAGAGTTTAAAACATAAAGAAATGTTGAATAGCTTAACAAGTGAAAATATTTGAACAAAAGATTTAAACTAAACATGCACACCATTTAAAATGTCAGTATAATAACAAATACGAGGTGAAAAATTAAACAAATAGCTAATGTGATAAAGTTTGAATACATTTCAGATAAATGTAGAATGGCTATAGATAGAGATTTCTAGTTTGAAATGGTTTAAATCAGTGTTACAGTCGAGTTTGTGTGTGTGTGTGTGTGTGTGTGTGTGTGTGTGTGTGTGTGTGTGTGTGTGTGTGTGTGTGTGTGTGTGTGTGTGTGTGTGTGTGTGTGTGTGTGTGTGCTCGAGACAGGCGCATTTGTCCCAACCACACACACACACACACACACACACACACACACACACACACACACACCCACTCACTCTCTCCCTTTCACAAACACCTCCCCAAACCCTCTCGTAATCTGTCCTTGTCCCCGTATAATTCTTTATGTTTTGGTATATGTTACATGTCTGTCACACGTATCTGGGTTTTGTCGTGTTATGTGGTGTCTGCAGATGTATGTTTGCACTTTGAAAAAAAAAAAAAAAAAAAAACCTTGTCAAGGGCCCCTTTGATGTCACGGGCCCTGGGCAAGTGCCCAGTTGCCCTAATGGTTAATCCGGCCTTGAGCGCACAGGGTTGGGGGCGGTTGGGAGTTAAGGCCTTCAGGCTGGAGACGCCTTCGAATCCCTGCCTAAAAGGCTAAGTTGGGGGCACACCTTCGTCCCCTCAACGGCTCAGACTGTTTGAGATGCGGGTGTCTGCAGCTAGCGACAGGTTAGAGCCGTTGAGATGAAAAGACAGCAGCAGCGTAGTTTAAATGATTTCTTTCTCCAGGGGAAGAAAAATAAGTAAGGAAATGTTGGTCACAATTTTATCCAGGAGGATAATTATATTTTCAGACTAACGTTAGAGTTGTTGATGTTAAGCTGATGTTGTGATTCAACATCTAACTACTACACTCTTGCTTGGTAAAAGTTGTTATTATGAACGTTACTAGCCAACGTTTGCTGGCGAAAAGGTGGCAGACTTTACAATAAACTAAAGGACAAAAAGCGATTTGATTTAAGATGACTGTAAAAAGAACATTATTTTTCTATTAACTTAAACCATGTCACCTGAAAACGAGTAACATCACACATCTCCCACATCTAGAAAGGAGTTTGTCTGCATGTTTTTCCCTTGTTCTTGACAATCCCATCAATATTTTTCTATGCCTTATTAATCTCCACTGCTTTCATATTAGAGATCAGATGAAGTCCAGCCGGACACTAACAGTGAGAGTGATGCAGTGAAAGCCAGCACTGCAGAGTTGCAGGTAGGTGCTACAGTATATGAAGAGTGAGGTGATGTTAGGTTGTTGATCATGAGAGGAAATGTGAACATAACTTTTTATTTTATTTAAACAATAAAATTACAAGCATGATTTTAATATTGCACTAGCTTTACCATCACTATTTTCTATGCCTCATTCATCTCCACTGCTTTCATATTAGAGATCAGATGACGTCCAGCTGGACACTAACAGTGAGAGTGATGCAGTGAAAGCCAGCACTGCAGAGTTGCAGGTAGGTGCTACAGTATAGAGTGAGTCGATGTTAGGTTGTTGATCGTGAGAGGAAGGTTTTAACATGATATAAGAAGTAAACAAAGTTGAATTAAAACATTAAAATTACAAACATGATTTTAATATTGCACTAGCTTTACCATCACTATTTTCTATACCTCATTCATCTCCACTGCTTTCATATTAGAGATCAGATGACGTCCAGCTGGACACTAACAGTGAGAGTGATGCAGTGAAAGCCAGCACTGCAGAGTTGCAGGTAGGTGCTACAGTATATGAAGAGTGAGGTGATGTTGGGTTGTTGATCATGAGAGGAAATTTGAACATGATAGGAAGTGAAAATTGAAAATTAAAAACATGATTTTAATATTCCACTTGCTTTACCATCAGTATTTTTCTATACCTTATTCACCTAACCTTAAAGGGGACCTATTATGCTTTTTCGACTTTTATGACCTATAAACGTTGTTATAATGATTGATAGTCATGTTTAACCATACTTAAGTGTCAAATAATGACGTACATGCATTTCGACGTATTCCTTGCTGACAGTCTGGGGTGGCTGTGCAGAGCGCTAAACACTCGGGACTACGTTTGCGATTCACTTGTTCACATTTCCGGGCAATCATCTACGTAGAGGCACTCTTGCCATGCCCCCATATGCCTGGTCAAATCTGCCCGCGCGCGCGCTTCAAGGAAGGTAACCAATCACAACGGAGTTGGGTTGGCAGGAGGGGGGTGAGGGGGCGGAGAAGGACGAAACCGAGCGTTGACAGAGAATGCTGAAAGCGCCCAGATGAGAGGAAGAGTTTCCCGAAAATCTACATAGTATTTTGTGTATGGTTGAACATGACTATCAATCATTATAACAATGTCTATCGGTCATAAAAGTCGAAAAAGCATAATAGGTCCCCTTTAAAGGGTTAGGGTTAGGGTGCTTGTAACTGCAGTCTTGTTGCATTGTGTGACATTGTGACTGTTTTCCTTTTAGGGTGTTCAGTGCAGGGACAGACAGCTGAGAGACACTGAATTCAGGGCAGAGAGGACATATCAGAGAGAGAGGAGTCATATCAGCCACATCCAAAATTAATTGAAACTCAAGGTCTGTCTAACAGAACTCTCTCCTTCCAAGAGCGGTGGTAGAAGGACTTTCCCTGCATGGCTACATTATGATGCAGTACAGAAGGGGGTTTTGTGTTTTTATTGCATGAGAGTACACCAGGACAAACCCACACCATTTGCTGTAAAATCCGAGCCCGCCTTTATCACTTCTGGATTCAAGAATTGGAAGAAAGCTATTGAAAAATGTAGCAATGGCTCTTTCGCCTAGGCCAGTGTTTTTCAACCTCTTGTGTGCCACGGCACGTTTGACGCTGTTGGATAACACTACAGCGCTATCTAGCTTTTATTTGTATCAACACTACACAGTAATTGATATTTATCAGTTCATTACATCCATTCTAATGTCGTTTTCGTTTACCTTTGCACACCCATTAGTTAGTGGAAATGTGGAAGAATATCACACACTCAAGAGTAAAAACAAGTTGGTGTATATGTTCAAATTCTTGATGCTGTTTTTCCCTTTAACCTTAACCTTTGCCTTTATCTGTTCATTGAGGCATAAGATACAACTAAGAAAAGAAAAGGCATTCAGAAAATACGAATTCAAATTTAGATCAATATTCTTCCCTTGTTATTTATCAGTCTACAAAACTGTATGATAAGGCCTGCAATTAAAGAATTGATTTGATGTGTATCAGTTCAATACTGTCACTCAAAATGTGTTTTCCTTTACAAATGTATCTTTTTAGAAGAATAAAATACATTTGTGAATGTTTTGCAGTGTGGTTCATTGTCGACATATTTCTGTTCGAACCATTAATGGATCTGTCAGGTTTCCGATATGTGTCCCCTCCGATGTTAAACTCATTCCTAAGAGACTCGTTTGCGACCAAATCAGTTTGAATGAATGAATCTGTAACAAGAACGAACCGACCTGATTTCTTCTCTCTCGTTTGTCTCATTCATCTCGTTCGTTCTCTAGGAGACTTGACTTCTCCCAGACCCACTAGTCGCTGAGTCGCTGACTAGCTGTTCGTTCACTGATTGTGAGTGGTGATGAGGGACCGACTGAGAGACGTCAGGACTCATGAGAACCAGCCAATCGTATGATGTTCTAGGACGCTCTCGTTTATCAAGCGTTTTCTTGGAAAAAAAACAAATGGGCTTAGTGAGCGAGCGTACGATAATACGATTAAATATCAGTGAAATGGTAAATGGATGCTGTCTTTGTAGTTTCTGTGTCACGCCAAATAAATAAAATATTTGAATGTCTCGTCAATCTGTCTCGTTCTTTCATGATTCGTTCTCACACACGCAACCCGGGTCCCCCACCTTGGTGGATCTTGATCGATTATTGAGTGGGGATGGCCATATTCACAATAGTGTTAAGTTACTGTTAACCAAAGAAAAATCGAATATGCCCAGAGTGAACAGAACTGTAGGCCTACATCATTTACTTTTCAACTCCATCATTGCTAAACAGTGTTGGGAGTAACGTGTTACAAAAGTAATGCATTACTGTAATCATGCATGACTTTTTGCTGTAACGCGGCAATATAAGGCATTACAAAAAAATAGATAATATTTTACTTTGTAAAAATCTCAGTAACGCGCGTTACAATGCATTTTAAACCCGAAATTAACTTGTTTGTTGTTTTTACACAAATTCGCCAACACCGCGACATTCGCAGTGGCGAAAAAAATCGGCGCAAATGTTCCTTCCTCTTCTAGAGGACAAGATCACGGCAGCAGCAGAGTCCTATGGGGTCAGAAGAACAGTCTCATTAATAATGAATGCACAGAGAAGGATTCACAAATGTTTTTTGTGATTTATATATAAATTACTCGCTTCTCACAAATACATTTCAATGCACAAACAAATGGATATCGGTATGTATAAATATAAAATGTACCCATAAACAAAAATAAGTTTCACAAACACATTTCTGATCCAAACGCAAATGTACCTTGTTTCAAATTAATGTAATATAAATCAAAATGTATTTGGATGTTGTTACATTTATATAAAAACTGTTAAACTTGAATTTACAAGACGCTTTTCATTTGTGAACTTGTTTACATTTGTGTGTGAACTGGTCTGTATTTATATGTGGATTAGATGTGGTTGCAGCCTGAGCTGTGCAACCACAACCTCTCGCTCACTCAACAAACGCAATCAACGTCGCAACCAATTGGATTTTGTCTAGAGGGGAGTAACTGAGCGCCCCCTCCCGAAGTGGTATATACAGCCCAGGTCGGCCTTGAACTGCGATTGGTCAGAAAGACGTGACAGCTAATGACAACATTGAAGTCTCGTGCAGGCTCGAACAGAGTGACACACACACACACACACACACACACACACACACACACACACGCACACACACACACACACACACACACACACACACACACACACTGTGTGTGTGTGTGTGTGTGTGTGTGTGTGTGTGTTGGTGATTGATGAACACATAAATTATATCATGTATGTGCACTGTGTGTACAATTCTTAAATTCAAGTTGAATCCACAAGTCGGAAGATCAGTTAGGGTGCATGTGTGTGTATGTGTATGTGTGCATGTGCGTGTGTGTGTTTGTTTGTTTGTTTGTTTGTGTTGCATGTGCATGTGTGTCTGTGTGTGGGAAAGAGAATCAATCAAGAAACAACAATCGCAATCAGCCGAAAACTAACAAAGAAATTGAGCAACCTGATGTAGAAGAAGATGTGTCTGATCAAGGATTAATCTAATCATCTAATGATTAATGGTTTATTGTTATGGTTCTATAACCTGACCCATGACGTAGGTGCACTGCTAAAACCTCAACTACCAACACTCACATGGAATCGGTGTTAGAATCAATGACACAAGTTGGTCAGCTCTCTTCACATTTGTGTTCTGTGACTTGTTCCACTGTGTCTGCAGCTAGACCACTAGACCACATGGGAGGCTGCGTCACTGACGGTGCGTCTTGCTCTTGCTGTTGCTTCCTGTGATCAAGCGTGTGTTCGTGTGTTGGCTTTGTCTCGCTCACATCCTCTGTTTTGCACTCATTCTTTTCTATGCTTCAATCCAGTTACACAGTCTAGAGCAAGGTGTGTGTGTCTATGTTGTTGTTGTTTTAAGTGAGTGGAGTGGAGTCCACCAAATAAATGATGTGTTTTGAGAATTTGCCTGAGGATATGTCCAGAGCTATATTCTCCCTTCTGCTATTTGGCACAGCTCTGCAAGGTAATACCAATTCATTTGTGCATTATATGTATGAGTTATACTCTGACACCTATGGATGCAGATATGATCTTGTTATTACCAAGACACCAGACATACACCCATCAGTATAAGCACTGTAAGAGTAAGATGGGGAAAAAGTGTGAAAATGTGTTCTTGCAGTAATGACCCGTACGGGCTTTTCGGTGTGTCCGACAGGGCTCGAGGCTTTAAAAGTGATCCACTTTGAAAAAGAAGAGGTAGCTGTGGGCCAGAACATCAGCCTACCGTGCATCTTCAACGATACATTTGATGTAAAAATCAGCCAAATCGAATGGCGCAAGAAGCCAAGCTTAAAGCTGGTTGTTCACCATGTGAAGGTCGGACCCCACTATTTCAGGAATGATGTTTGGTTGCAAACTGAGGTGGGCGATAATGATACACTCCAGGGCTCGTATCTGCAGCTTTTCAACACGCAGGTGAATGACAGCGGGACGTATGTCTGTGAACTCATCACATATCCGTACGGCTCCATGAGCAGAGAAACACAGCTCGAAGTTAAAGGTAAGAAATATATTGTAAATATAGATTATATTATATTATATTATACCCATGCATATATTATACACATGAAATGTAAGTAATCTAAATGTATTGCTTTTTCTTATAAAACTATGTATTCCGTGTAAGCATGGGCGTAGGATCCAATAGGGACGGGGAAGAAGTCCCCCTGACTCCCCCACCCAAATTCACGGTTCAGTTCATATCACCATATCATCGTTTTGGAGTGACGTTATTGATGAAGCAGGGTATAGCAAATGCCTATAATATATACATATTTTTTTCTTTAATATATATAGTATATATATATATATATATATATATATATATATATATATATATATATATATATATATATATATATATACATACTATATCATATTTTCTCCCCAAACAATGTTATTACATTGAAATTGAGCTGTACCGACAAAGACATTTAATATCTGAAACGGTCTAATTGGTGAAATACACATGTTTTATTGGAATAATGCTTGAAATAAGCTAAACTGCAAAATCATGCAAGCGCCCTCAGGACGAAGTTGTTGGCTTTCAGGTCAACTCTTGGTCAGAGTCTGACTTGCTTCAATGAGTGGTGGCACTGTGATGATTTAAGGTCTTGTTCTGTGTTTGATATAATGACTGCGATGCGCGCCAAGGTTTTGAGCAGTGGAAGAAAGTGTAAACAAGGTGTAAATGATTGACTCTGTTTGCCCTAAATTCCATTTAGACGCGGAAGTGACATGTGATAAGGACAGCACTCTGGAAGTGCATGTTGGGGACAATGTCACTGTTCAATGTGAAGTACGTCTGTATCCTACGGCACTCTACAAGTGGTTTAAAGTAAGTCCACAACCACATCTCAATAGGTTCCATTTCATCCACCGTTGTTCATTTAATGAGAAGGAAATGGTAAGCAATTGTAAATGTCAATGGTAGTATTTAACCAAAAGTTTAATGAAGATTCATGCCCTGACTTTGGCCCAGAATGAAACTGTGGTGTCAGAGAATTGCTCCCTGGAGGTTGTGTTGATGGATGAATCTCAAGCAGGAGTTTATACACTGACGGTCTCCACTGGACACAAGACACTGCAAAGGAGTTTTAACGTTACAGTACTCACACCGACCGAAAGCCCAAGCACAGGTGAGGTTACTGACTGGGATTTCATTGGATGGTCATGGAGCTAAATCCATGGGAACTTTTATTCTGTGAGATTAAATTCACCTGATTAAATCTGATATATTTCATTGGTATCTCATCTCCGAGATGCATGAAATATTACAAATGCTGTTGGCCTACAACTCTACATACAAACCGATAAAAATAAAGTGAATACCTGCCTTAAATGTACTGTTGTTAAGACTGAGTAAAGATGAAGCATTCACATCTTCTGCTGTTTCAACTGTATCTGAGTAACCTCCAACCCAGCTACACACACATTAGATAACCTAACACTTCACACCATCATCAAAGGGCCTGTGTTTGTGACCGCGATCGGCTGGACGAATTCAAGAAAGCTGGCGCAAAAAGCAGTTTTTATTTATTTAACGTAATACAGTTGGTGATTCATTTAGTAAAGCTCCATACAAACCTTATTTTATACAAGTTATGTATCATTAATATTTTCTTTCACGTGATATTTGTCATATTTGACACATAATAAACAATCTGACTCTGATACTAAAAGGGCCTATTATGGTCCCACGTTCGCGCAACGCAGTCGTGAACCTGTTTTGGTTCTGCGTCGGGTTTTTAGTGAGCGGACCAATCACAGCCCTAGCTGCCGTGTCGCCTCGACGGAAGGTTACGATTAGTGGGAGGTGCACGTCAGGCCCTTGTGGTGGAGGCAAGGAGGGTCCGCAAGGACGTAATGGGTCCTTAAACCCCCTTGGCTGCACAAACGTGGGTCCATAATCAGCCTACTGACATCTACCATACCATTTTAACATGGCATATACGTTATTTTATACAATGGGGGACCTAAATCCAGCGATCTGATTGGTTCCCAACTGTTGTATAATTAGCGTATACACAACTGCTATGACGCCCGATCATTTTGTGAAAGTATCACTCCGCGCCCTGAAGAGGAAACCGTTACAAAGTATCGTAAGAAACTATCACACGGAGATTTAACTTGACCATGGAGGAGGGGATTCACCAGCGGGAAAATATATCCTTCGACCTCCGAGAAGGCGTAATCGGCGTAAATAAATAAATTGCCGGCGAACCGCTCTATCGGAGCCTTCTCTCGGAGGGACGCTAAAGTGTGTTGCATAGCGACCGTCGATGCATAGCGGCAGCAAGGAGGGACTACTTTTTTGTATTCTTTAATAAAAACGGCTATTTTGACTTTCTTGGTTTCTTTTTAAATGTAGTGTGTCTATGACTTTCGTTTCGCCATAACAGTAACCATTGTATAAAAGCAATAGATCACTTCAGTCAGTGGCATGTGCACATTATACCACTGTGAAGGGGGTCGCCGGCCCTCCGCTGCGCGTCGGGGCCGGACAACGCCCCTTAACAGTGGTATAATGAGCACATACCACAGCCTGGCGTGATCTATTGCTTAATTGAATTACACCAATAACCATGTAAACACGTCTCCTTTTCACAGAGTTGACTACTATTCTTTCCCAGAATACAAATCATTCAAGTACCGGCGTGGTGTACGTGCCAACCACCGGGCCTGTTGAGGCGTCCTCCACTTTAGAAACCCGCCAAAACGTCTCCAGCTCAGTCCCTACTACTCAAGCCACGACGGAAAACACTTACACCACCGCAGAGTCCCGCAACGAATCCTTTACCGTGCGGCCGATCAGCAGCTCCTCAGCGACGACGTTGGGTTTAGAAACCCACCGGGGGTCCACTGAAAGGGCGGGCAATGTCACGGAGGAGCGCGTCCCAGGGGATGTGGATCACCAACACACAGCCACGTCCACCACAGTAGAGATTGAGACCGACATCCCGGACGGCCTGACGAGGAAAACCGCGAACCTCTCCTCTTCCCGCCTGACAACCGAAGAGACGGTGGTTGTCGTGAAGACATCAGGTACTGCCCCCCCATATCGCAGCCCCCTCTGTGGGCCGTGCTCTGGTGTTGACCCAGCGGACGGAGCAGGGGAGTTGGGTTCGGTACTTAGTTTGAAGGCCCTTCCATCCTGAGATGTATTCTTAATCTAACCGACAAAACTAACCTGAAACAAAACAAAGCCGTCTCCAACTGGCACCATCAAACGCCAACATCAGGGCCGGTGTTCTGTGCACGTTTGTGGTTGTTGGCTTTTTTCAGATTCAGTTTCTTGTTGGCCTACAAGAATTTGGTCGAATTGGT
>NC_044054.1:28137550-28140050 GCF_902167405.1 Gadus morhua
CCAGGATCCACCAGAGATCTATGCAGGCAGAGCAAGCCAGACCTGGGACCGCCCTGGACCGACTGATTCAGCACATGGTCGTGAAAGATCTACTGAAACATGCAAGGTAAAATACATTAAAATAGATTTGTATTCTGCAACATTGTGATGTCTATAGGTTCAAAAACATTCGTATTCTGCAACATTTTCCTGTCTATAGGTTCAAAAGCATTGGAATCTGTAACATTACAATGTCTATAAGTCTATAAATAAATGTAAATCTAAACATTTGTTTGATTTAAGCAATTAGGCAATGAAAAAATACGAATATATTAAGTTAATCAACTTCATGTTCATGTTCATTTGTTAAATTGAGGATATTAGTGTAAGCATTTTTTTTCATTGCCTAATTGCTTGAATCAAACAGTTTAGTTATCCATGCATGCATCATCACGTGTGGTTGATTTAGGTTCTCTATAGTAGATACCTGGGAGTACATGCCACAGCTCACAGTCTTGATGTCCGTAAAGTACTCACGAGTGTACTAACATCGCCTGGCTATTAGAAGAGTGTGTAGGAGTTTGCATTGAGGTTTATGTTTGTGTGTTTACAGAAAAATGTCAGCCTATGTTGACGGGGGCCCTGGTGGTGATGGCCATAGCCCTGCTGTGCTCAGTGTGCGTCAACATTGTTCAATACTACCTCAGACAAAGGAAAAACTCAAAGACAGGTATATACCCCGCTACATAACTCTGTCTGTCTCAATACAGGGAGGAAACAATGGAACACATGTAATTGTCTTTAAAATACTATAATATCTTTACAGCATTGCTTTGGTAACTTTAATATGGAAATCCATTACGTAAAAATTGCTCTTGAATTGCCATTACGTAACATTATGGTCAAACCTAATGTTTTTTCTTACAAATGTATGGAATTACTATTATACAGCATAGACAACCATGACACTGTGGATCTTCTTTGTTTTTCAGACAGTATCGAGAGGAGGTATCAAAGACAGAGGTACAGCATTTTTGGGGCATAGCCACCACTAAGTTGTGCGTGTGTGTCTGTGTGTGTCGGTGTATTTATAGGAATCCTGCAGCATTTATTGTGTCCCCAATCTATACATCTATGCCAGGTGAGCCCTAGCTATGGCCTCTACCTTTACCAGGAGGGCCCTAGCTCTATCTTTACCAGTAGGGCTGTAGTTATGGTCCATCTTTACCAGGAGGGCCCCTAGCTCTTTCTTTACCAGTAGGGCTGTAGTTATGGTCCATCTTTACCAGGAGGGCCCTAGCTCTATCTATACCAGTAGGGCTGTAGTTATGGTCCATCTTTACCAGGAGGGCCCTAGCTCTATCTATACCAGTAGGGCCCTAGATATGCTCATGGCCCAGACTGTTTTGCTCCAATGTGTGTAAACTATGAACAGGGGGTTGCTGTAACAAAATGTCCACCGCACATTATTACAATTTCCTCTTTCCTGTCTGTCCTGACCAGTTCCAGCTCTAGTATGGAGAATGGAGTCTATCGCTTTCACGATGATATCCCCGAGCATCAAGAGAATCCTATTTATGGAAACATTCTCAAAGTAAGAAGAGGTGAGGCCAAGTGGGACAAGATCTGTAGAGCTTTCGAGTGTTTGTGTTTCGTTTAAGTCTTTCCTTTCCTCCTTCCTTCTGTGTGTCACATCGCATAACGATGTTTATCGAATGTGGCATTCATTGTGGCCGAAAAAAGCAGTTTGCAGTTGAGACTGACGCGCTTTGTTTGAATCATTTATTTGCGCTCTTTAAACAGTGAAAGGGTGCACTGCGCCGCGGGAATCGATGACCCTGCAGCATGCACAAGGCAACAAGGTACCTGGTTTGACCGTAATGTGTGCTACGAAAAGGATTGAGAACACTAGACAGAGCATGATGATCATAATAATCAGAATTAAAAAACAACGTGGATAATATTCATATCTCTTTCCACACTGCTCTGAATGTGCATAATTGTTAAACCCATATACTGTAAACTATTATAGACGCTACCTGACTATAGAGTTTATAATCAGTATGTATGTGTGTGCCTGGGTATGTGTGTACCCCATGTGCATGTGTGTGTGTGTGTGTGTGTGTGTGTGTGTGTGTGTGTGTGTGTGTGTGTGTGTGTGTGTGTGTGTGTGTGTGCGTGTGTGTGTGTGTTTGTCTTTTTGTGTGAGCATATGAGCTCCTGGACATGTGTGTGTTCATGTGTGTGTGTGTGTGTGTGTGTGTGTGTGTGTGTGTGTGTGTGTGTGTGTGTGTGTGTGTGTGTGTGTGTGTGTGTGCATGTGTGCCTGTGTGTGCATGTGTGTGCGTGAGTGTGTGTGTGTGTGTCCCAGTCCCGCTGTACATGCATATGATCATCGCTGTGCGTGTGACACCAGCCCTCAGAGTCCCACATGAACTACGCCTCCCTGGACCTCAAGGAGACCAAGCGGGGCCACAAGAAGAAGAACGGCGTGCACCCGGGGCCCACCGGGGACCCCCGC
>NC_044054.1:28142550-28213979 GCF_902167405.1 Gadus morhua
CACACACACACACACACACACACACACACACACACACACACACACACACACACACACACACACACACACACAATCACACAAACAAAGACACACATTCTCTAAAATGTTCTCACACTCTCAAATCAGATAAAATAAAAAAGGAAACGATGCAAGGCTATGCAAAGAATCAAGGTAGCAACAGATCTAATAATAACACATCTGGCAGATCTATTTACAAAGTGCCTGTGGAAAACGGCCTACATTGTGAAGCAGTTGCTGTGAGACTTACAGTACAATACTATCCGACGTGTTGACACGTCACATGACCACATTGAGACCCAGGTCTTTGATCCCGCGATGCAAAGTGTAGAGTATGCACCATGACCTTGTCACAGTTGGACATGTTGATGTAAATTATTTGAGTCTATGCTACTTCTGATGACATGTTTCAAGCTAACAACAGTGATGAATGGTTTCTTCTGCACATAATGGGCATATAAGTTTTTATGATTTTGCAGAGAAGTTAAAGACTACAAACATGGCCACTTTGCCATTTCCGACAAAGCCAAGACAGACCAAAGGTTTTTAAATTAGAAACTGTGGGCGTGGCTGATTTACCATTCCGCCCACTTCCAATATAAACTGAATTCTTACTTGTGTTTCGAGAGATGCTTCATGAACCATATTTAGAAGGCAAGCTTGTTTACCTTGTGTCTCCGTTAGAATAAACCACGTGTTGAACATTTACCACTCTCCGAGTCATACCTAGCCCGAGAAGACCATACCACAGAGGATCAAATTAGTTTTTCATCAATGTTTACCACAATGATGTTGATTATAAACACCATGAGTGTCACGACGCAGGCCCTGGAAAAAGGGACACACAATTTGCATCCACCTTTCCAAATCAACATCCCCCAAGAGGAAGTTGCCCAATATAGTATGCTATGGACATGGTAGTTACCTGATGAACCAGTAGACTCAGACAGGTCGATTTGCTCAGGTTGGCCTCAGAGCTGTCCTGACTACAGACAACATTCCTGATATACGGTGATCCTTCCTGAGAAGAAAGTCATTTTCCGTTCTTCATTATGAGAGTCTGTTGTGTAATTACAAACGTAATAACTTTATGCAATTGTGTATTTTTCTGACATTGGGTGTGTGTGTGTGTGTGTGTGTGTGTGTGTGTGTGTGTGTGTGTGTGTGTGTGTCCCTCTTATTAGATGTTTAATATTTAGGGATATGGCCCCTGCACAGATTGAGTTTGTCAGCCCAAACTAAAGCATAGCTCCCTCTGGTGTTTGTAA
Source organism: Gadus morhua (assembly GCF_902167405.1). Taxonomy (NCBI): domain Eukaryota; kingdom Metazoa; phylum Chordata; class Actinopteri; order Gadiformes; family Gadidae; genus Gadus; species Gadus morhua. The sequence goes on from NC_044054.1 coordinate 28,143,837, forward strand.
ATGGCACTGCGCTCTCCCGAGCTCAGCCTTCTGTATTGATTGACTTCAGCCTTCTGTAAAATATCCCTTCGTTTTAGAAACGTTTCTTCAGCTTTCAGGGCCGCTTGTACCACTAATGGAACACATATGTGATCATCAGAGATAGATTTTGCATAGAAATGAATTATTCACAACCAATTCATTCATGAGATCAGACTTATTACTTACACTAAAATATTTGCTTTGATTTGCCCTGCTTGAAAAAAGGTCACGACTTCTATTTAATGCAATACACTTTCATGCAACATTTATTAACCACAAAAAAGATATGTTAGACTTAGGCCTGTTTTATTGTCATTTAATAAGTCCTCCTTTACGGGACTCCAAAACCAAACGCGGATCAGCGGCACTATTTCCAACACGTGGCCAAACATATATGACATCAGTAGTGTCATTGTGGAAATTTGTCAGAGTCCGGTTAGGCCAGTATATACTCAGTTTCCGTAGTGTAGTGGTTATCACGTTCGCCTCACACGCGAAAGGTCCCCGGTTCGAAACCGGGCGGAAACACATTTTGGAAATACTTTCCTAATTTTGACCACCATCAACTAAAACGTCTACATATAATTCACGATTAACAATAATTCATCAATATAACATAACAATGATAATAATAATGAAACCTTTGTGTTTGGATGTGAGTGTGTGTTTGTGTGCGAGTGTCAGCCCATAGTAGTGCTTCCGTATCAGATCTTTTGAAAGAAAGATAAGGATAGCATTTAAATATATATATACTACTATCTTCGAAAGTCCAAAGACCACTGAATCGTCCTTCTTTATGTATTTGTCTTGGGGGAGCACACACACACACACACACACACGCACACACACACACACACACACACACACACACACACACACGCACACACGCACACACGCACACACGCACACACGCACACACGCACACACGCACACACGCACACACGCTCAAACGCACACACGTACACGTAAACACGAACACGCGCGGGCGAGAAGGAAATAAATAGACTAGGGTAGAAGAGTTCTTGACTTATTTGTGTTACAGGCCTTTTGCCAGCACCGACCAGGAAACTCCATATTTGGGCAACAGGATGTCGATTGCGGAAGCAGGATATCCTTGCATGGGCAACCGGGGTGTTGACTTGTTGGACCGGGGAAGCCAGTGACGATTTTATTGGCTCATTCAATACAAACGCATAAGTGTAAATCCTAGACAAGAGTCTATTAAAAGTGGGAGGGAAGGCGGCCTGTCACTACCTGCCTTTGGTGGTTAATGTGCCGTTACGTTTAATAGGTTGACATTACATTGGAATGTATGCCGTACGGAGTTTAAAATTATCAGTAATCGCACCGCAAATAGCCTAAGCCTAGGTATTCATAGCTGTCGCAAGTACAACTATATCCATAGTAGCACTAAATATTTAATCTTTCATTATTTTTAGGTTTCAAGAACCGACGGTTGCTAGTCTTAGATTATTTGTAGTCATTATAGCACACACTTATAAAATATTAATGATCTTATACCTTTTTTTATTTAAGTTTGGAAATTGTCTGGTTAATTATCCGACAGAGAAACAGAAAACTCAATTGTGTTCATTTTTTTTGTTTATTTACTTTCAACACCCTATTTAATGGGGCATATTATGTAGTGGTTTTTCTTCTTTGGCAGAAAAGTGCTTTCAAATAGCCATACAGATACAAAAAATAAGGCACTATAAGGCAGTATGCAATCAATTCAAATATGAACTGCATATAAACTTCACCATAATTGAAATACCTACTCAGTAGGTACCAACACAACATTCCCATTACTGTTATACAAGTACACTATACAGGTATACACTATTTACATGTACAATAAAAAATATATAATCCTATTTTTGTTACAGAAATACAATCTTTGTGCACGTTCTCAATACAAACCATCGTCAAGCATTATTGCTAAAGGCACAGGACATAGAAAACATTTGATCAAGCGCACACTTGGCATTGTAACTATCGTAACGTGATTGGTCTTACAGAGCATGTTAAACCTCTCTTGGTCATCGCGGCTGGTAATTGGAGGAAATAAAAAAAAAAAGTAAAAAATACTTTGGATCAAAGTCTTTTGAGTTTGTCCGACAGCACCGGTCTGGTGTGACCGCATCACATCCGGACGGAACCGCCACGTCTTGCTCCTGGTTGGTGGGTCTGTCTATCTGTCTCTCTGTCTCTCTCCCGCCCTCAGCAGACGTCAGAGCCGTGCGGCGAGGAGCGTCTGCTCACGTGCTCCCAGTGGGGGCTCAGGCCCGGGGAGGAGGAGGAGGCGTAGAGGTGGGGGGCCGGAGAGGAGGAGGAGGAGGGCCCCTGTCCGTAGACGGAGGAGGGGGGGTAGAACAAGGCCCCTGTGGGGGAGGAGAGGGAGCCGCAGGAGGAGGAGGAGGAGGAGGAGAGGGAGGGGCTGGACGGGGAGGAGCAGTACTCGGACGTGGCGCCCGGGTCGCTGCAGGGCGGGCGAGGCGAGGAGGAGGAAGGGGAGGCGGAGCTGAAGGCCGCCGACGCCGCCGCCGCCGCCGCCTCGGGCGCCATCTTGCGGTCGCGCTGCCTCAGGTGGATCTTGCCGTGGCGCTTGCACTCGTCGCTGCGGGCGAACTTGCGTCCGCAGTGGGCGCAGGCGAAGGGCTTCTCGCCGGTGTGCGTGCGGATGTGCGTGGTCAGGTGGTCGCTGCGGCTGAAGCTCCGCATGCAGATGCGGCACTGGAAGGGCTTCTGGCCCGTGTGCACGCGCACGTGGCGGGTCAGCTCGTCCGAGCGCGAGAAGCGGCGCTCGCAGCCCTCGGCGGGACAGGCGTAGGGCCGCTCGCTGGGGGTCTTCTTGTACTGCCGGCCCAGCGGGTGCTTCCGGAGCGGGACGGGTTTGCCCCGCGGGCCCCCGGGGGCCCCGGTGAGGCCGTGGCCCAGGGGGATGTCCATGGACTGGGGCTGTTGGGTCTGGGGCTGGGGCTGGCCGCTGGAGAAGGCCTTGATGGTGAACAGGGGGGTGAGGGGAGGTTGCTGGTGCTGCGGCTGGACGTTGAAGACGGAGAGGTCGTGCACCTGGCCCAGGACGGGCTTCTGGTCCTGGGGGAGCAGGCCGAGACCGCACCCTGGCTGCTGCTGCTGCAGCTGCTGGTGGGGGTGGTGGTGGGAGAGGCGATAGTCTGGGATCATCTGCATCATGGAGGGGGGCGCCGGGGCGGCGTGCCTGGGGGCGGGGCTCGGGTTGTGGTAGGCGAGGGGAGCACACGAAGATTGGACCGACGGGTGAGAGAATGTCTGGGAGGGGAACGCCATGGAGTGGTCCATGCCCACGGACTCCGGGTGCAACGTGTGCGGGGAGGAGGAAGACACGGACGAAGCGGAGGAGGAGGAGGAGGACAGCTCGCAGGCTCCGGATGAGGAGGAGGGGGGGGGAGTGGCTAGGCTGACCAGCCCGGTGACCAGGCTGAGGAGGGACTCGGGCCAGATGTTGCCTCCGCTGTGGGTGGTGCTGGTGGGGCCGCAGGTGGAGCTGGGAGCCGGGGAGGGCTCCAGGCTGAAGCGGCCACTGTAGGCCAGCGGCGGCAGACGGGCTGGGAATGAGGGGAGACCCAGGAGTTCTGAGATTATCTTGGATTCCTCACAGCAGGCCGAAAGCTCGAGGAGGCTGTCTGGATGAGACGGAGGGGGAAAGAGACGTTATAGTGGTTGTTGGTTTGGCTTATTTCTGCAGCATTATTCTAAAATCGGACTATTTTACAGGGCAACCTTTTTTAAATTATGCAGGAAACGTTTATTAGTTTCGCTTTGGAGCTTGAAGAGTCAATGATTTATTGGCATAATAAAATATGTTGTTGGAAATTTGATTTGTTGCGACGTCGCAGTTTAAAGTAAGTGAATGCAATTGTTTTTAAAGATCCAATTATGCAATAATACACACACGCCTATATCGTTTTGGTTGCATGGCAATAAACAGAAAATCACAGCTATTCTTTCAGACCATTTTTGTAAAAAATAAAAAATAATTATTATTTATTATTCGGAGGATCCCCTTACCTCCACAAGGACGATCCACGTCTCCGCTCTCCCCGGTCAGAAAGCCCAGTCCGTCAGTAGAGGCGGTCAGGAAAGAGTTCCCTGCTGCAGCGCTCTGGAGCAACAGGTGAAGCTCCTCCAGCTTCTGATAGCTGTCCAGCGGCGAGTGAGGAGGCGCAAAGCCGCCAAGAGGGTCGGATATTTGCAGACTGGAAAGAAACCGCTCTGTCTTGACCGCAGCCATGTCACGGATGTCCTGGGACTTGCTGCTCAAACGAGTGTCCAGTCGCTGCGGATCTAAAATCTGTTCCGCTGTCTCAGCTTCCACCGATGTCTGTGTAGCCGGTGGAGAGACACTTTGGTCGGACTCTTGCCGCTGTTGATGATGGTGGTGCAGACTTAAATGATTGAAATGATGTCGTCTTGAATCCAGAAGGTTGCATAAGCCTATGTTAAGTGATGCGTGACAAATGCGTGAATTGAGTTTGTTATCCAGATATGACTTCAAAGTCAGCGCGGAGGTTGCGTGTTTCAGTGGACTGTTGACAGCGCTTGAACTTGGGAATCTATGCTCTGTTTCAATGAGCCTTCCCCGCCTTATAAAGCCTCTTGTCGTGACGCTAAGTTCCGAATATGGCGTGAGGAAGCCCATATTTGGGCATTGTCCTCGGAAGAAAGACACGGATAGGAGTTGCACTTTATATTCATGCTTTTTTATCGTGGGTAATTTATCGATCATTCCACACAGAAAACTCGGTGCACCAGCCAGGCTTTTACTAACATGACATAAACGGTATGCGTTGTGTGAGTTTAGCGCGCCGCCATAGCCGGAAACGACTGCTACAGCGAAGCAGCAGCTCTTCATATGGAGTGGTTCCGGTAGCGTCCTACTTCCATGCCCATACATGGTATTTCCTCTAAGAATGCTGATCTGGGCGTTTAGCATAAATGGAACCCTACCCTGCAAGTCCCACAGCGATTATTGCATGAATAAAAGTGACAACAGACTGTTTTAAAATGTAAGCAATGTACCGGTATATGTTTCATTATAGGCAAGTAGAAAACAATTATATTATATATTATATTATATTTCAGCTTGCCATTTGCAGTCTTATAAAATAAAACAACTCTAAATCGACTTGAAATATTTTATTATTTAATTTATGGAATCAATTATTCTAAAACCTTCAAGACTTATCCATCGATAAAAATGTAATAAAATGTTAGAAGAACCATTTCAGCATTCTGGTAATTTAATCAATATTTTATCCAACGCAGAAAATTCTAGCATATCAAACGGTACAAATTAAAAAGCAAAAGTCAACCGATTCTAGAGCACTGTTAACGCATGTCTACTAACCAGTCTATAAAGTTAACAAATTACCAACATCAGCGCCGTTCTTCTCCTGCGACGTCTGCCGACCCCGCACGTCCACGTTTCTCCCTGCAGCGGTCCTGAGCAGCAGGTGAGCCGCCTCGGGCCGCTCCACAGGGTGCCTCCCTCTCCCCCTGACCAACCTTACAGGATCAACCGCATACCTGCGCTGATCGCTCCCCGCCTTCAATGAGCTCGCCTGTCCCAGCCGCCACCTCACAAAACACAGCCGCATGAGATAAATCTCCTCTTGAGGGCAAAAGCTGTCAGGGGAGACGCATATGTTTGACATATAAGTCTGGAGTGGAAATATGAGGACGCGACATGCTCCTCAATTAACGCGTTATCTTCTTGACCGCTTGTGTGTGTGTGTGTGTGTGTGTGTGTGTGTGTGTGTGTGTGTGTGTGTGTGTGTGTGTGTGTGTGTGTGTGTGTGTGTGTGTGTGTGTGTGTGTGTGTGCGTGTGTCTGTGTGCGTGTGTCTGTGTGCGCGCGTGCGCGCGCGCGCGTGTGTGTGTGTGTGTGTGTGTGTGTGTTTACACCTGGCTCTCTTGTTGGTCAGGGTGAAGACCAGGGGCTCCCATGTTATAGCCGGCTACATGGATAATATGCTATGCTGCCTCATACCAGTAGATGGCGTAGTTCGACACGTCACTAAATACCCAAGTAAAGAGAAGCAGATCGTACAAAGATGGCTCGCTTTAGCAGTTAACACCTTGACCAGACTAGGCTTCTTGTTGTAAACTACGGTAGTCGTCATTGGCCAGATGCGCCCGAATGGTCTGTCCTAAATTTGCAACAACAGCCAAAAACGCATTAAGACTGAATAACCAGGATAGAAATGGTAGGCCTACCTGCCTATTAGCTTGTTGATGGCCAAAGGTTTGTGGTCACACACCTTTGAATGTATTCGTGAACAGATAACACTGTTCAAACAGAGTCAAACATAGACGGTACATAGGAGATCTACTCCTATGTACCGTCATAGTCCTATACAGGGGATTAGGATTCAAAGCTTAACTGGTATATCCCCACCCATACACCATATGTCATAAAACAACTGAATAACGTCATTTGATAATGCCTGTAGGCCTAGTAGGCCGCAAAGGGGAAAAAATCATTGAATACAAAGCAGAATAGGTAATTTTTTTGTGTCTTCGTTTTAAAGCATTTAATGTAAATCACTGTTTTCAATAATTCTGAAACCTTTTACAACCAAGAAGATGTGCCATAAAACCTTGAGAAGTTATGTTGCCAAGTCAGTCCATTATAATAGATGATAAAATGCTGAAATGATGGAAGAATTATTAAAACATATCGGGCCTATAAATATTTTTTAGCCCATCTACAGCACAGTTGTACCGTCCTTCATAAGCTAATGTGTTTAGTTTAGGCAGGCTGACTCACCAACCAAGGTCTGGAATATTTATTCAAGTATTTTTATGAAAAGATAAACATACTGAGAGAAACACACCACCCACATAAATATACCGGCTCAATAGGTCCAAACATGAGGAGGCGAGTGAGTCATGAAATGAAAGAAGCATCAGCCAGTCGAAAGGTCTATTATAAGCCCATACAGATGACTGTGATTAAAAGTCAAACTCTTTGACAGCTTGTATAGTTTCTTCTGAGGAAGCAACATGTGTTATGTGTGTGCCTGAATGTGTGTGTGTGTGTGTGTGTGTGTGTGTGTGTGTGTGTGTGTGTGTGTGTGTGTGTGTGTGTGTGTGTGTGTGTGTGTGTGTGCCTGAATGTGTGCCTCTCCGTGTATGTGCCTGCGTGTGTGTGTGTGTGTGTGTGTGTGTGTGTGTGTGTGTGTGTGTGTGTGTGTGTGTGTGTGTGTGTGTGTGCCTTGGTGTGTGGGTTGAAGTCTGCTCTTGACGTTGGTGATGTAACACTACTCTCCTCCTGAGAAGCGCACACATTGAATGTATTTTCATTGCTAGTATTAACAGCAATACGACGAAGAAAAATACAAGCGCAATACAAGGTGTTCAATTATATTGGACATATTGTCAAATACACAGTGTCAAAAACTACACACACACACATACACACACAGTCACACAGTCACACAGTCACACAGTCACACAGTCAAACACACACACACACACACACACACACACACACACACACACACACACACACACACACACACACACACACACACACACACACACACACACACACACACAGGACAGAGAGATAAGACACGGACATACGTTAAAACTATGCAGGTACGTATGTCTTTTTTTTTAAATCCACGCCCCCGCAACATTGGTTGAATTAGCCTGAGTTCAGAACACACACGAGGAAGATCAAGTTTCTGATCGTAATAACTCAATATGGTTCAAACCCTAATCATGAAGACTTTTGTGCTTTTTTTATTTGTATTAATAATATTAAGTAATATGTGTTTTGTAGTTGCTGTGTTATTGATCGTAGGGTTTGATTACAATGTTGTGGTTGTAGCCGCCCCCCAGGTGGATGAAGAACACGTACTGCACCATGAACTTGACCACCAGACAGCAATCAATATATCAATCAATACTCAGATAAAAAATAAGATAGAAATCTGGTATCTGTGGCTGTCCTAGGCCTCTAATAAGCCTGTCCAATAATTTCCCTAATTTCCCTGTCTGGCTCCCTACTTATCCAGCTACCTGTGCACGCTCTGCCTGTGCACTTATTGTATATGACCGGCGTCCTTGACAAGGCTAGACATTGCTATTGCTAAAGCTAGCGAGCTTTTAGCATTGTTGAGTGGCTTTGGAAGGAGGTCTGAAGAGAGGGGAGGGATTGTTTCCGTTGGATTCCTTCAAAATCTATCTGCTCCAAGATGGCTAATCTAGCTTCAAGTCCCATAACATCTTGGTTAAATTACCTTAAATCACAGCCTCCCCCTTGAATGTGTTACGTTTTCACCAGAGGAAGCGATGCATTGCGGTTGGATCTCCAGCGAACTCACTGACCGTGGTCGTGGTGGCCCCAAGAGGAGACAGGGTGAGGAGCAGGCAGGGTGTGTCCTGATAGAACACGCGGATGAGGTTCTCAGGGTCGACCATGGTGATGATGTGAAGCTCCACCAGATGCTCCACCAGACCGGGAACATTGTTCCTCCATCTGAGGCCCAGAGGCAGCAGTCGCCGCCGCTGATCCTCCCCGAACTGACCGGGCAGTTTGACATCTGAAAACAGTCAGCGGCACGAAGCACAACACATTGAACAGAAGGGGATCAAACACAAACAGACACGCACCCACCTCACGAGATTTGACACACACACATGAAATCACACGCATACACAAGATCACACACACACATACACACATACACAAACACACACACACACACACACACACACACACACACACACACACACACAAACACACACATACACAGATACGCACGCACACACACACACACACACACACACACAAAAGACACCAAACACACACACACGCACCGACACAAATACACAGACAGACACACACTCAGCCACACACGTAGACGTAGACACACATACAAACAGACACACACACACACACACACACAAAAGATCGCACACAAACACGCACCCACGTGCATACAGACACTCACCCACAGGCATGCACACAGACAGACACAAACAATTTACCACATCGTTGGGGCTAATAAGGACACTAAAAAGGCCTTGTCAATTGCCGAAGTGTCCTTAGTGTCAAGTGTTAGCTCCAAGCCTGTTTATTTGAGCTGCTTATCCCCGCATGTTTCCTTAGCCGTCCAGCCTGGCCAGCCTGCTCACCGATCCTTTCAGCTGCTCCAAAAAGTCTGGGGTATACTTTATAGTCTCATGTAGATCTAACTTGGTCAGAACATACAGATCGCTGTCTTTGGCCGCCCTGTCAGTCAAATGTACACACACGGTAGCACACACGGTCACACACACGGTCGTGACTCTGTCACTCCATGACGGAGACATGTATCATAATGTCAATGATACATGACAATAATTTCATGCATCAATGGTTGTTAACTGTAGACTATATCGAGCACGAGATTCTTTAAAGGCCAAAGTGATTATCTAAATGTCAGCTAGCTTAACAAAACTATCAACCCAGACAGGACAGTAGGCCTATAGGCCTGCTGGCTACCGATTTACCCAAAGATATTACATGGACTTTAGCCCTCGGGTCATTTGACAAATTTGTAAGTATTTCAGCAAATAAATCTTGAATAAATAAATAATATAAATGTTTAAAATATAAAAGTTTTCAAACCGCTATGGATACCAACGGTTCTAACGGAACGTTGTTTTCGTGCGTGGGACAACAGCGCGCGTCACCAGCAGCAGGAGCGTGTGTTTGTTATCATGAACATCACTGTAACAGAATGCTATGCTGTATTTAGACTGTAGTCGCTATAGCAGCGAGGGCTATAAATAACGCGAGTCAAGCTATTTAGCTCTGTTTTTATTACCTGGAGGCAAAAAAAAATGAAATATGTCAAAATAAGTAGTTTTTCTCTTTGTATCATAGGTTTTACCGCCCCCTATTGGCCATTGTAAATCACAACAGATTCCTGTTCCAGTTGCGTCTTCATACATGAAGATAAAGATTTAAAGAAAAAACGAATGGTTTAACAAGCTTTCACATGTTTTAGCTAAACCTGTAACTGCTGAAACTCTATTGATTCCATATTTGCTTCGCAAGATTTAACCTTGTGTGAGTTTCGTAAATGAGAGGACAATAAATAGCATGGGTTTAGTCTTCGGTGAAGATCTGACTGTTTTAAATTATTTTGCAATATCTTTCTGTCAGTTCATGTAGGTTTGTAAACTGTTACAGAGGGAGAATTCATCGGTTGACTAATGGATTTAAAATGCCTGCTCCCCTTTTCCCTCTATGATCCACACTTAAAATGGTAAACGTAGCCTATGCCGTGCATTTAACAAAGGACATAATCCCTTGTATTGTAAGCTAAATAATAAATAAGATAACAAGTACACCGTTTTCTTCCCTTTTCATTGTAAAATAATTTCCAATAATCTTTATTATACACAAACTTTTGAAATTGCCTCCATTTTTTTAACACATACAATAAAAAACATTTCTAAAAGACAGAGATGACCTGCCTACAGTCTCTCAGCTAACATCTTTACACATCTTTTTCTTTTATTTTTTTCCATCATTTTTTTAAATGATTATGGTTGCTGCAGCAGTATAATATTATATTACAGTGCACCATCCGAATACAGTGGCCTCTTCCATTTTGAAGTTCTTGATAACTCATTAAACACAGTGCATTGAATGCCTACATCAACCCATCCGAGTCAGTGATGAACAAACATATTTATAAAAAAAAAAGCAACTACAGACAATGAACAAATTTTCATCGCTGTCTATCCTCGCTGCACTCAATTTTGAGGAAAGAATAACTTGTAAGGCATATGCTGACTGTTATAATTCTATGAGTAGACTGTGATGATTCCCGTGAAGAGTGGCGGGTGGGATGAGACCGAGACATGAGGACGGCCGCCGCGGAGGCTGCGTACCGCCGCATGTTCCCGTCACGTTGTGCAGTAATCCAGACAAACACACTTCAGCATTTTGTCTGTAAATTATTTGAAAATCTGGTAACGTTTATTTTTTTCCACCCATAATCTTTTTGAAAACGTAGTTGACAGTAGATCAGAAAAGTAATCTTTCATAATTTTTCTTGAATTTGACTTTTTGAACATGCATTTTAATATTCTTCTTTTGTATCTAAACAAGAGTATGCCCCAGGCGGAACAGAAACCCTGGGCCTAGGAATCCCTGAATCCACTCAGCCCCAGGTCTGGCCCTCAGCCTGTAAATATAAATACAATATGTGTTGAGTCTAATGGCGTCAGCCTCCATCACTTGGTTCTGTACACACCGTCTCTACTCAGTCTTCCCCAGAAAAGAAGATTGTGGTGTTCAGACACTGTGTTGCACTCAGGTAACTATCAGATGGTAGCGAACAGAATGCATCAACATTGTGGTAGCATTCAAACTGGAGCTCATGTGTGTCATGTCAAAAACCACCAGGGAAGGGGTTGGTTGCAATAAAACATCTGAGCTTTGTTATCAGTGTGTGGGGGGGGGGGCGATAAAGGGGGGGGCTCCCGCCGGAAGTCAACCTTTTAAACACTGGGTCACAGAGGTTTGTATGCCCCTTGGCTGCGGAGAAGGTATCGTCTATGTAAGACAGCCAGGACTACTCTGCTGAATCCTGCCTCGTCCGTAGGTGGGATGATCGCTGCAGTTAGGATGTCCCACTACTGCCCTACTGTTTAAATACCACTAGACAGTTTCCCTGTGGCTAGCCGACTGGCATAGTAACGAGGTATAAGGCCGAAAGAGTTCCCACTGCGTTTTTAACTTATTCAACCTGCTCCAATGTTTCAGAACAGGTAGCCATATGTCAGATGTTTAGTAGATAGTTGTATCCAATCCAATGCAACAATGCTGAAATGAAGTATATGGAAGTCCTCTCGTTGTACCTCTCCAAGAACAGACAGTATGTATATTCGGAGCATTCCTGTATACTTTTATTTTCTCAAGCTAAAAAATCACTTCTGCAAGTGAGGACAGAAACTGCTTTTCTATGCAAGTTTGCAAATAAATAAATAATGCAGAAACATGTTTAGAGCTGGTGGCAGATATCAATGAAATCTCAATTTCAAATTGAAAAATACTTCTAAGGATGTTTCGGGGGGGGGCTATGACTCAACAACACAGCCATGTTCATCCATTTGATTCCTAATGAGGTTTTACTTTCCATGTGGTGGGGGCCAACACATGGTTTTAGTGCAGAAGAGCTCTCTCATATGATTGATTTGTGCATTTCATCATCCTGCTTAAGACATTTTCAGTACTGTGGATTTCTGTAACTATGCAAAGCATCTTTCATTGACTGATAACCATGGCTGTGCGATAAAGCAATCCATCTCAAGCTATTTGGCTACGTCTAGCTATTGTTTCAGCTCATCTTGGGGATCGAGTGATGGAACATTAATTTGATAGCGTCAAGATTGGTTTTTAGTCAATTGAATCATGTTCATATTTGTGGTGTTTTGGTTAGGGGTGTTCATTTGGGTTCAATAGCAGGGTTAGGGCTAAAGCGATGACTTAGGGTGAGGGGGGATTCTAGAAATCAGGGCTCTGCTCAGTTTGACGAGTAGGACAGACACACACACACACACACTGTAAATGAATGTAGCAGCCGCTTGCACCATCCAGACTTTTTCAACAGCACTGTTTGGGAGCTACTGGTAAAGGAATGTGTGTACACTCACATGGAACAACAGCGTCAGTGACTACCTGTACTCAGTGGGGCCTTGTTGGGTCTTACCAAACTGCAACGCTATCCCAGGTATCGCCATGCCAACGCCTTTACCCATCAAGTTCTTCGTCCAGAAAACCTGCTTACTGTTGATTTGGTATTATAATTTGTATACCAATAATTATTATACTAATTATAATATTATTCCTCCAGTTATCCCACCTGGTATGCAGTCCTGATTCCCCTTATTTCCTGTATGGGAATAATGAAGATCATCTGGTTTTATGTTATGGGCAGGATTCTAGCAATTGTGAAGGTTCAAACCTATAAGCACTACTGGTGTGATCTGGCAAACACCATTTCAGATATTGGCAAGATAACCTATTAAGACTGTGGTGGTATGGGCTCTGCTCTGAACCTAAGGGACTACACCTTACATAATATCTACCCCTGTCATTTATGCTAGTGCTGTGATGTCAACTTTCATTGACGTCCGTCATTTTAGTGCTAGCTTCAGCTATCAGTTTACAGTCATGCAAATCTTAAATTAACCTAGTTTTATTTGACGCGTTAATGCGTATGCACTTTATTATTTTTTTGTAAGGACTGTGCATACATACGTTACGTCACATGCTTCTTAAAAGAGAATTTCTCTTACCGATTACCACGCTAATTGATATAGCATACCCAGTTCTTTTAAGTTTCAATAAAAAAAACTAAGCACCTGACACGTTTAATTGAATAGTAAGTGCACTATGTGGCCTGGAGGTTTAGGTTTCATCTGCAGCATTTTGATGAATTCTGTAATGGGGTGTGTCAGGGTTTTCCTAGGCTTACTTCGTAAGGTCGGTGGCATGGCGATACTGGAGAATACGACAGGGTAACAGTGCAGTCTGGTGACTAGCCGGAGTGTGGTAGCGTCCACGAGTACTGGACACCAACCACCACTAATTATTAAATGGAAACCTTGACGATGTGAACTCGTCTGCAACATTAGGAAACAAAACGCCATGCCGCCATTCGACCGACAGCCGCGGTTCCTCGAATTGGTCTCAATTTGTCATTCTACAATTCCCGAAAAACAATACCAGGGTGACGTTTTTCGAGGTAAATCACAGAAAAGCAAGCTTTGACTCGCCAGTCCTCATGTGACACTAATTCAGCCAAAAAATTAATGCGACGAGATTCTCAAATGTCAAGGTATTCATTTAATGTTGAACGTATAAGCTGACCGGTGTTCTTTACGTCTCTAAGCCCTGGCTATTATTTACCATCTCTTTCACGGGCGGCTCCCAGGGGGTTTACAAACGCCAAGACCCAGCACTGAGTTTAACGATGGTGGTGGTGGTGGTGGCGGTAGTCAAATCATAACCGTTGTCATCAATCAGCCGCGGTTAACTCCAGCTCATCCAATGAGAGAAGGCGTTGTTCCTGAGAGCCCTGCTGATTGGCGTTATGCGGATCACCCTGGTGCGACCCCGGGGGGGAATCGAGTGTTTTTTGTTTTTTTTTGCGCGATGTGATTCACAGAGGAGGAAAAGAAACCAAAAAGGAACGGGAGCGGGGAGGAGGCGATAACTTATACTCGGCGAAACAGAAGAAGAAGTAGAAGAAGAAGAAAGGAACCAAAGTAAAAGACCTTCCAATATACAAAGACGAGGGTCAGTTCTCCTCGATCATGTTCAAGTCCAGTTCTGTACAATCCCTTTCGAACACGGCCTGCAGGGCGGCCTCGCGCTCCCCTTTGTCCACCGCGCCGCCGCCGCCGTCGTCGTCGTCCTCCTCCTCGTCGTCCTCCTCCCCGCACTCTTCGTCGCTCTCGCTGAGCGGGCCGATGCTGGTCCGGCCCAGGCCCTCGGCCGGGGAGCAGGAGCCCCGGAAGTCTCCCAGGAAGGGGTCCAGGCCCATGCATATGTCCCCGCCGCAGGCCAGCCTGCCCCCGCCTCGCTCCAAACAGTGGGGGTCGATGCTACGCGTCTGGAGGCGTCGGAGGGCCCGCACACACACACACGCACGCGCGCACACGCACACACGCACACACGGAAGACCAATGGGGAACAAGTTAGCACATCGTGCAGGAAAATGCTAGTTTAACAATGTGATTTTACTACTGCTGCTGCTGCTGCTACTACTACTGATGCTGCTACTACTACTACTACACCTGATGCTGCTACTACTACTACTACTACTACTACTACACCTGATGCTGCTACTACTACTACTACTGATGCTGCTACTACTACTACTACTACACCTGATGCTGCTACTACTACTACTACTGATGCTGCTACTACTACTACTACTGATGCTGCTACTACCTCTACTACTACACCTGATGCTGCTACTACTACTACTACTGATGCTGCTACTACTACTACTACTGATGCTGCTACTACTACTACTACTACTACTACTACTACACCTGATGCTGCTACTACTACTACTACTGATGCTGCTACTACTACTACTACTACTACTACTACTACAACTGATGCTGCTACTACTACTACTACACCTGATGCTGCTGCTACTACTACTACTACTACACCTGATGCTGCTACTACTACTACTACAACTGATGCTGCTACTACTACTACACCTGATGCTGCTGCTACTACTACTACTACTACTACTACAACTGATGCGGCTACTACTACGACACCTGATGCTGCTACTACTACTACTACTGCTACTACTACTACTACAACTGATGCTGCTACTACTACTACAACTGATGCTGCTACTACTACTACAACTGATGCTGCTACTACTACTACTACTACAACTGATGCTGCTACTACTACTACTACAACTGATGCTGCTACTACTACTACTACAACTGATGATGCTACTACTACTACAACTGATGCTGCTGCTACTACTACAACTGATGATGCTACTACTACTACAACTGATGCTGATGCTACTACAACTGATGATGCTACTACTACTACAACTGATGATGCTACTACTACTACAACTGATGATGCTACTACTACTACTACAACTGATGATGCTACTACTACTACTACTAATCCTATTCATCCTAATAATTCTAAATCCTTTGGGGCTATGACACTTACACTTACTATCGTTATTAGGATAAATATTTTTCACGTTTTTTATTTTCTGTAGTGCTCTGTTGCAGCGAACCCGTGTTACTACACTGTTACAATATAACATCATGCACGTGTACTTTACAGAGCGCCGTCTGGAGCTGATTAGAGTTCTGCCGTGGGTCACACTCAAAGTTACATCAACCCCAAAGAGCGAGGGGCTCCAGGGGCGCGGCCTGTACCTGGGTCATCTTGGTGAAGTCCAGCACGGGCCGGGCGCAGGGCCGGTCGGGGTCGCGGCGCCGCTTCAGGCCGGGCTTGAGCAGCAGCAGGTCGCAGGGCTGGGAGTGGCAGCGGGGCAGCTGCGGCGGCAGAGCGCGGCGCAGGGACGACGGCGTGCTGCAGGCCGAGGAGGGCGAGGCGGGCACCGCCGGGCACGCCCGGGGCCCCGCCGCTGCCGCCGCCGCCGCCGCCGCCGCCGTGTGGCAGCCGGCCGGGGGCGGGGGCCCGACGGCCGCGTGGCAGGGCACGGGCGGCGGCGGGGGGAGGAAGGCGGTGGAGGCGGCCGAGTCGCGGATGAGCACCGGGGAGAGGGAGAAGCGCCTCTGCGGCGGCGGCGGCGGGTGCAGGGGCGAGGGCGACGAGGAGCAGGACGACGGCGAGGGGAAGAAGCAGCAGCAGGCGCCGCCGCCGCCGCCCGCTGCCTCGCTGGGGTCCCAGGGGAAGCTCCAGGGCAGCGGGGAGTCCGGGGACAGCGCCAGGCTGAAGAAGGTGGGGCTGGACGAGGAGTGCAGCGAGGAGTTCAGGGAGGAGCTGGGCGCGCGCAGCGGGCAGGGCCCCGCCGCGCCGCCGCCCCCCATGCCCGCGCCCCCCCCGCCCATGGCGCCGCCCCCGGCCATGCCCACGCCGCCGTGGTACTGTTGGCGGCTGACGGGGGTCCAGACCCGCGAGGCGCTGGGGCGCCACGTGTAGCGGCAGCGCGACAGGTCCTCGGGCACCGAGAGCGAGCGGCAGTGGCGCTTGGGCGGCGGGGGCGGGGGAGGGGGGGGCCCGGGCCCGGGCGGGGCCGCCACCGCTCCGGGGAGAGACAGCTGAGAGGCGGAGGCGCTGGGCGCCAGGGCAGGGTGCTGATGGGGGAACGGAGGGGACGGATCCAAGGGGTCTCCCCCCTCTTGGAGGTGTGGGTCCTGGGGCATGAGGGGCACAGGGCCAGGGGGGAAACTGGAACTCAGTAACCCCCCCTGCAGGCCAGGTTTGGAGGGAGGGCACAGCTGCCAACAGCTGCTTTCTGGGACGGAGAGAGATGAGGCCGTTAACGATAATTACGAAAGAACAATCAGGAAGGTACCTGAGGGTCAACTGCTGGTCTTTATGCGGCAGTGAGCGACCGTCTATCGAATGTGACTCATGTGTGCACGTGCACCTGTAATCGCGCATTTGCGACCATTCACATGCACTTTTCCTTGTCGCTTTCCTTCCGTGTATTCGGTTTACAATTAGACTTATGTGTTGTGTATTCCATGTTCTTGGAACAGTAGTTTCTCGTTGAGCTAGAACGTGAGGTCAGGACAAGCTTAGCCCTGTTGCTATGGACACAACCAGATGGCTTGCTTGTTGGAAAAGGAAACATCTCATTTTGAGCTAAAAGTTAACATTATGCTTATGAAACGGAGACAATAAACAGCCTGAATAAATAAAATACGGGTCACAAGACTTTTTTCCGTTCAACTAACATGGAGCTAATTATAGATAAAAGCCTCACAGTTTCTCTGTTCAGGAGTTGTAGAGTATAACAGCACGCCACCGGAAACTAAAACATTGTGTTGATACACTTTGGCTCACATATTAAAGGAGTGCTATTAAATTCTGCTTGACGATAGCCGGGTGAATTTTATGTGTGATTTCACCACTGAAGTCGACTTGAGCAAAATATAAAGACCCCTCAAGTTGAACCATCTACCACTCAAAGGCACTTTGTCTGTAGGAATGATCTGTATTCCTGTGTGCACAAAGATTATTTCTCGTGGTTAAATTTGAAATGTTTGCCTGTGAACTGTGAGACGTCCTGAATCCTGATGACATCATTGATGTGGCTGGTGTTTTAATTTGGGTAGTGCCCCAAGTTTTACCCCAATAAAGTGGGCCCTATACTGAACTCATGCAGTGTTTTTACGTATTACTCACCTGGCATCAAGCCATCTGGGGAACAGCAATGTGTTAAGTTTTTAGGGTCCAGCCGGGACTAACATTGAAAGACAGGCAGAGAGAAGGACAAAAATAGACAGAGAGATTAGCAAGATCAGAGATAAGACACGTCAAGAAAGATCACAATTCATACACAAAAAATGTGTCATCAATATTTTGCGTCGGCTACAGTGACAAAAGGTGTCAGGGTGGTCTCTGTGGGCAGTCTAAGAACGAGGGGCTGTGGTCTCTATAGGGACCACCGCACGCCGCTTAATGCAGTGGAAAACAACAGAAAGGTGTTGGGTGGATGACGGTTTAACATCCAAATCCCTTACAGATTTCAACACCCCATCCAAGGCAGCGGTGGTGGATTTTAAGGTCACAAATACATGGGGACGGATATTGAATATTGTTGGAAAATATCGGTCACAGCCATAAACACAGTTGTCAAGAAAACAAAAACGTCGCGCCATTTTTGTACACTGCATCCTTACCAGGTAGATGTCCCCAGGATGGGCGGCGTTCCCTCTCAGAGTCTGGCTCCACAACCCCTCCACCACCAGAAGTGGGACCATGGCATGGTGGCAGGGACCGGGGGGGTGGGGGGGTGGGGGGGGGGGGGGGCGGAGAGACCGGGCCGAGGGGGGAGAACGGACGGGAGAAGGAGAGAGAAGGGAGAGAAGGAGGAGGAGGGGAAGGAGGGAGGGAAAGAGGTGTGACCTAGGAGGTGTCGGTCCGTTGGGTCCGTCTTCAGGAGGACGGGGAGGGACTTAAGAGTTGGAGGCTCCTCCTCCTTTCCTCCTCATGGACAGGTAGCCCCTCCCACTATCACAAAGACATTTTGGAGGCAGCGGTCCCCTCCCGACAACTCACCTACAGCGGAGGACAGCAGGTAAGCCATCAGTGTTAAGCAGCTGTAGATAATCATACCAGTGCGGGGTTCTAGCTCAGCATACTCAATAGACCCGACTTACAAAGGGCAATAAGTTGGATCAGTTATTGACCTTTAGGATGCAATATTAGGCTGGGTTTGGTTCAATCTGGTGCAATCAACAATACATGGAAATGGTCTGCCGTCATTCCAAGTCAAACAATCCCACTCAGGGTCAGTGTAAATTAAACAGACATAAATCCTGCTGTCTTTTGGTTTGGTTGTATTTGACGGATGACGATGATGCAGATCAAGTCGTTAGATGCCATTACAGGGATTGTGGGAGGTTTTACCCACTTTATTCAGAGGTGGCAAAGTGAGAGAAATTCCCTATTCAATTAAAACTTCATGATGCATGATCCAATGCACTTATTATCCTACCATTGTTATTATATCAGAATATTTTAAATTAGTAAAAAACAGTACATGCTTATTTCTCTGATAACCCAATAAGTATGTTCCTTAACATCATGTACAACAGAGAAACATTAACAGCAATCTATGTGTGGTTCTTTGCTTCAATTTGATGTTGAAGCAACCCTATAAACACTAATCTGTTCATCAAGCTAGTTCGCTGGCTTCGGACATCCTCCAACAACCAGACAGTGGATCACTCAAGAGGACTCCCAAAAATCTAAATATAATTTGGGTTGAATCTTGGCAGCCAACGATCCACCACAAGGCATGCAGAAGATTAGATCCAATTTAATTCTCTATGCTAATCTATGATTCACAGTATAATGCAGATCTAAACAGACACACCCTTGAATCAGATCACAAAAATATATATGTTATGTCAAATGTAACACTATGACGCCTAGTGTCATACAAGATTAAATCGATTTATTTTCCTTTAAGTATCCTATTTTGTAAGAATCTGTATGCATCTTACAATCCAAATGTGGCATTGGAAAGTTGTATTAAAACCAGACAATCCAAGTTGTGCCAAAATGTCAGGCTAATGCAAGCTCTTGCTTCATTTTGTACTGAGAATGTTCAGAGTGACACATCTCTTCAAAGTGATGTGTGACAGCGTGTTCCCAACTGGACTGGGTGCAGGTAAAGCACCCAGTCCACACACACACTTCAACCCCGGTATTAGCACTGGCCAGGCTGATGTGTACCATAATGTGTACTAAAAGTTGTGGCTCAATAGCTGAGCATGATCCACTCACTGCTTTGATGGCAATAGATTGCTAGTAAGAATTGAGTCTGCATGTGTGTGTATGGAGAGTGATGTTCTTTCCAATTATTAAAAGGTGCATCCGTTTTCGGTATGCAAAATCCTGTTTCTCAAAAAAAAAGTAAAACTCACTAGCCTTACTCATTCGCCTTTCAACATTGGTGAGGTTGGAAATATTGAATGTCTAGATATAGGATTCACTTGCTGTTATGATGGGGCTGGTCCTTTGAATGCGTGTAGGTGAAAACACCGACAACTGAAAAATCTCGGTATTTTCTTTTTACATTGGATCTCTGTGAAGTGTTAAATGTGGTAGCGGGCCCTCCTCAATGGAAACGGGCACTTTGTGTACCTAACAAGGTGCCATTGCACTGTGATGACGGACCAAGGGCCGCTTGGCATAATCTGCTCGTAGCCCGTGGCTAGCGCAGTCCCTTGTTTTCAATAGGAAATGCTAAACCGAGCTACCTTCCCATTCAAATAAATCAATGCGCTAAATGTTGAATAGCGATAAATGGCTCAATGACAAAATGATAAGGAACGCCACGATATTAGCTACCTTGCGTTTATTTGCACACACACACACGCACGCACACAAACACACACGCACACACACACATACACACATCACTAACGTTACAATTTCATCCATTCATTTAGATTTAAATAATTACATCTCACACTTCTGAAGGTCGGTCACCTAAAAAAAATTACACGGTGCATGATCCTCTTATTGAAAAATAGCTGGCAACGTTTATAACGGGCGATAAACAGGATCAACGTCTGCAGACCAGACAGTGGGCTCCGGTTAGCTCGCTTGCATCCACGGGGGCTTGTGGCTAGCGGTAGCAGCTAACACTAGCTAGCTCATGTTGACCTGTTCCATCGTTAGCTCGGGAGATCAACATTGTAACTTACCCTACGGCGATTTCACACAGATTTCCCAAATCGCTCGGCTACGGCCGTCTGTCGGGCATCCCCATCACGCCACCCCTATGTAATCTATGTTAAAGGCATAATGGCTGCCATGAACACATCAGTGGAGCCCGTGGTAATAATGCTAATAATCTCAGCAGCAGCAGCCGCCACCGTTACACCATCAGCCGGCCTATCTGGACCACTGTGTTCGCATGTCGGAAAACACGGCGAGCCGAGCCGCACGATCGGATGCTGCGAAGGCGGTGCGAGCGACAGGGATGGTTTCCGTTACACAGACACAAGACACAGCGATGCGCGGTGGTTTTAGTCGCGGGGAATAAGATGATCTTACCTGGTCGAACCCGCTGCCGTTCGGAGGTGAACCGGCTAGGATGGATTAACCGATTTGGAGTTGAGCGGGTCGCACGGTGTCAGGACAGAATGTGCGTCTCGGGTGTGTTGACCTAGTATCAAAAAAGCAAAACACCGTACCGCTCGTCTGCTCCGATGCCGTTTTTTTTTTTCTTCCAGTGACTGAATGTCGAGTCCGATTACATTTCTATGAAACCTCCATCGAAAAAGTGTTATGTTGCGTGTGGAGATATCGTTACGTACAATCAATTCCCCGCGTCGTTTTATTCCGAGTGTTTTAATTGCGTCCACACGCCCGTGAGCGATCGGGATTCATAAATAGCGTTTACGGTGCCAGCAGAGTAGGAGGGACGACGGCGTGGTCTCGAGTTTGAATCAAATAAATCTGAATTAATATTATTTTCATATTTATTTATTTAACAAAGACGACCATCAATATTTTATTTTTTGTTCATAACCGTATGAGCCGTTGTAGATATGCAATTAGACTCCCGACGCATGGCTGTTTGGATGATGGGACTTGTAGTTTATAATAGCCTACATTGCTTGTTTACCAGCTCTGGCACGTTAAGTGGCGCTTGATTGTATATCATACTTCGTACAATCTCTTCGAAATTAGATTGCAGAATCGTGCATTTGTGAAAGTTGGACTGCCATCGACGGGATTTTTTATAAGTGTCATTCACAGCAGGTCGTGGTTGAGGTTTTAAATCTTTCGTACAACCATTTCACTAGATGCAATTATGTAAAGATCGAAGTCATAGGCCCATCCACCTAGCCATCTTCCGATATAGCGTCCTCTGATCAAACAAAAAGGTAAAACAAGATTTGGATTTGTAACACGTTTCCATCTTTATTAGTTTTTATCCTTTTAAATATTTCCATAACAGTCTCAATATTCAAGCTGCACAAAATGACATCGAGGAACAAAAAAAAGTAAAACGTACAACACAAAGACAGCCATTCCCAGTGTCACGTCTTTCTTTCAAGAAAGCAGCTGAGGGAACCCGGAGCATTAAGAAATGTCCAAACAACGAAGTGAAAATATTGATTATATCATAGAGTACAAGGCATCAGTCAAAGTGTCATTATGTCAAAGAATAAGTGCACACAAACAATTATTCTGGTGAAAAGCAGACAACAGAAACCTAGGCACCCAAGTAAGCTTAAGAGTGTGAGGGTAGTGACAAACTAAAAAGTTAAGTGCAGACCTCTGCATACGGAGGTAGTCCTCTCAATACTATAATCCCCAACTGTTCAGCCTACAGATGCTTTCAAGGCCAACCGGTAAATTTCCACCTCGAGGTCAGAGGTCAGAACTATAAAATGGCATCACAAGTCTACAAGTGGAGGGAGCTTGCCTAAGTGGTGACTGTCATGACGCCAATATGATGACTGACAATGCTGTCCCATGTTCTCATCATCCGTGAATCGACTTTTAGCATTAAACGCATCACAGCCATCTTAAAAGACAACCCAATGTATGTGAAATAAAAAAAACAGGCGAGAGACTGCACATTACACAGCCTCATGCACGAGGTTCAGAAACAATAAAGATCCAAAAGTAGAGAGTGACAGCTAGTTTTCTTGATGGAAGCCAAGGATCCAGAGTTCCTTGTGCCACCGTCTTCAGTGTCTGATGAGCGTTTTAGCAGAGTTGGAATTCAGCCCACTGACCTTCATCAAAAACCAGCCAACAAAGCAAGTCTTGTGGATAAGACCTTGGAACATCGCATAATGATCAGTATGGCACCCACGACAGGTGATCAGTGGCCACAGGGACCTGCTGGTCATCAGGGGAAAGATCTAGAAGACCAGCGAAAGTGATTATCGTCACACATTTATGCCTCTGAATTTTATTATGTCACATGTCTGCATTCGTTTTCCAAACTATCTGAATTGTAGACGAGGTCCGCAATCGATCAACCCATCGGCATACATGTTAAGTGGTTGTCTTTAAATGGTTTATTGGGCCGCGCTAAGGTAGACCAATGACTGAATGGATAAAGCTCCTTTTAAAAAGGCGCATTAAATGACCAACTTGCTATGTGCGGGTCTCACCATGAACGTGCCCCCCTTCCAGGAGGAAGCGCAGCCACCCCATCATGTTCTCGTTGGTGGTCCGCTGGCTGGTGAAGGAGTAGTTCAGGCCAGGTGGAGAGCGAGGCTGCTTGGAGGTCCTCTCAGGCACCTTGGAAGAAGCAAAGTTCAGGTGTAACTCAAATAGATTTTAAGATGCAACTTTAATGGAAGCATCCTTCTGTGACAGGTTACGTCACTTTGTTTTAACATCCAACGTCCACGACTTTAAACCCATGATCCACAACTGATGGGGAGGGAAAATGGTGACATCCAGTTTTAACCGCGATGGAAGCGTTTCGTGATGTGTGGTAGGAGGGAGAAGGTCTTACCAGGTACATCTGGGGATGCTGGGGGGGGCAGTTCAGGTCCCCGAGGCCGGTCATCGAGAGAGGAGACAGCGAGGAGGTCTCGGAGGCCGGTGGAGTCTCCTCTCTCACCATGTGCTTCTTCTCCTCATCCTCGCAGAGCTGTGCAGTCATCTTCTCCAGCTGGCACTGCCTGTAATGGCAACGCAAGACGCATCAAAGCGCCACCAACCCTGACGACTCCTTTTAGAGGGAAAGGGATTCAGCCTGTCAAATGGTAGGGCTATGGATTCATCCTGGTTCAAATCCGGACTTATAATGCACAACGTTTTGAAAACTTAGGATAGAGAGTTAACGTGGCCTCATATTGCCATCTATGGGTCAAACGCATGCCCTTTTGTGAGGCACACGTTGCAGCTCGTTTTGAGTTACCAACACTCACAAGCCAGAGGGGCTTGTTAAAGAGCAGAAGCCTGAAATGACACGGCTCATTTTCTACAAAATAAAATGAGTGTTAACGATAATGCAATCATTTAAACCCGGTAGTGGATGAGGACTAGCGGAAACAGGAGTGTTTGGTTTCCCTTTAAGAACACACCACAACCACCTGAATGACAGTCAAGAACCAAACGCCCATTACGAGTGCCAGGCCCCCCGAGTGTGAACGAGACGTCCTGCCACCTACAGCTGATCCACTGGGTCCCGTTTCTCGGAGCCCTCCGTCAGGCCCTCGGAGGGGGGGTCCCACATGTGCAGCGCCCGTCTCCACAGACGCACCTGCATGTCCCAGGAGCGCCGGCTATACTTTTTGTACTTGTTGGGGGTGGAGGGATGGACCTTGGGGTCTCTGAGGTGCCTAGGAGGTGCACAGACAACCCAATCACTTTAGAAGCCCAGGCTAGGCACTAGGCTAGAATACCATCGGAAGAATCCAGCAGGCCTGAAGAGAAAGAACAACTAAAATGGGCTCGCTGACTTGAGGGTCAGAAAGACCCTTGGCACTTACAAATAACAATACATGGGCTTTTCCCCCAGGCTGTTACACTATTGAAATCCCACCCCTCACCCAGGAAATGCCCTCCTCCTCACCCAACGGCTGGACCACCCATTCCCCTGGACTATACTACTTGACTGAATAAAAATACCCTGCATCTAATACACTTGATTATTTGTTATTGTACTGTCAATCTATGCTGCCCTTATCCATTATACTCGTACCTCACTAGGTCATTTTAGTTTTGCTGCTGTATTGCACTTTTATTTAGATTTCCAAATGCATTTAGTCGTCACTGTATTAACAATAAAGTTGAATCAGAATCCCAGTGCATTCACTTACAACTTTGATCATCTTTTATCCTAAACACCGTAGTTACGTTCTCAAGGAGGTAGTCCGATCAAGGTCAGATGGTGCCGTTTTATTTCCAGTCTCTAACTCGGAATATCCTGCCCTGGTCACTGGCCACCAGAGCCTAGCCCTTACTTTGGGATCTGCTGGAGGTAGTTCTGGTAGCCAGTGGTGTTCTTGCCGTACTGGATCTGTTTCTGCCGTCTCTTCAGGACCGCCGTGTTGGTCTCCTGGTTGGCGGGGTCCAGGGAGCGGCCATACCAGCAGGCAACCTGGGGCCTGGGAGGAGACCGCGAGGGCCAGGAACCAGACACGTGCCCAACAGGTGAGAACCGGTCCAGCACTTAAAAACTAAAAAGGTACACACAGGACCTCCAAAAACAGGTGCTTGAAGAAGTGCAACAATATATCGCCGTCGGTACAGTAAGGATGTTCATAGAACCAAGTGCAAGTAAAACAATTGCTAGGCTAACCAATTCCCCGTGTTACAGCAATGATAGCAGCTACTGCAGTTGCTACACAGTTAAGTACAATAATACAATACAATGTGGTGGCCAGAAGGGGGAGGGTGGCTATGCAGAGTCGAGGTGGACTCTGAACAGGTGAGTCTTGAGCCTTTTTCGGAAGATAGTGAGCGACTCTGCGGTCCTGAGAACGGCAGGGAGCTCGTTCCACCACTGAGGTCCCAAAACCGAGAAAAGTTGTGACTTTGCTGATCGACCTTTGCTAGCTCTTAGCGATGGCGGTACACTTTACTATGCCCAAAACTTTAACCAAGGTGGTAGAACGGGTAGAGTAGTTCAGATTGGATTTAACCAGACGAAAAACACAACTCCCCACCCCCAGTGGAAATGCATGCACCCAAGGAACCCAAGTTAACAAAACCAAGCAAATTTAGTTACAGACTTTCTGCTATTATCCAGGTCATCTGTTCCAACAGCCACATTGCTGGTTGACACTTTGAGAATGCAGCGTTCTAGGATCGATGACCTAATTGGAAACGTGTACCAACTTTTAGATCCAGAATCCAATTTGGGATGCAAAAAGTCTATTCATTATTTGACCATGGCTAAAGCCTAAAGGAGGTCAGCATGCATTTGCAACGGGAAATCTCCAATTGAACAGTCTCCACTAAGGCTAGGGGAAGTCAAAGGTCTACCTTCGAGGTTTGCCCGTCCAGGTTCCCTCATGAGGAATGGCCCTGGTTGGGGTGGAGCGGTTTGGAGAGGAACTGCTGGAATTATAAACATTTTATGAAGCCAAATGAACAACAATGTACTAAATAGTCAATGCTGATGACAGATGGACGCACCTTTTAGGAGGCCATGCCATTTGATAACATGACCTACAAAAAAGGAAATTATACCCATCCTAGACAAAGGAACCACAATTGATTCCTCCCATGTATTGTACGTGCAACGTTTGAAATGCAAAATATTCCATTTACTTTCCTTATTGTAGGCCAAAAAAAAATAACGAAAAGAATTGCGAGCAGTGCGTTAAAGTTTATGTAACGAAATTCACCACGGGAGCACTGGCACTTTATGAACTTTTAAGCCATATTCTAGCCCTTTAACACGAGATCTTAACACAAAGGGTCTGGCAGGTAGGCTTGTTGAGGCGCAGATCTGAAGCTGATGTGCGGCCGAGCGGCCCCTACCTGACCAGGCTGTCGTAGACATAGCTGCACCCGGGCAGGAGCCAGGGCTCGGGGCTGAAGCAGGAGGCCCTGGGGCTGAGGCTCACGGCCCGGTCTGGGAGGCCATTCCACACCGCGGTCGACCAGCCTTTGGCACAGAGGCATGAACCGGGGCTGCAACACAGGCTGTGGGGGAAAGAGAGGGAGAAGCAGTAACTGGGGGAGGAGTCAAACATTGTCCGTTCGATTAGAAACACCTGATAACACACACTTTATTTTTTATAATGTAGTTTTCGATCTTGCTTCAACCATTTTAATTTAAAGCATTATCTAACAAATTGCATACAAGAGCCTATTAAAAAGGACTGCGTTTCAGCCAGAAAGCAAATGCACAGCTGAACTAATTTTAATCATATGAACAATTGACAAAACAGATGACTTGAGATTCACTTTCAAAAATTAATAAATAACCATGGGACACACAATCCAAGCCCAGGTCGACAAAAAAAAAAGCATGGCTAAAGCGCATCAAACGCCTAGTTAAGTTCCTCAATTATAATAAAAATCGATGTGAGTGTTGAATAGTGATTTGAATGCGCTGCCAACACCGCTGTTACCCAGAGTTGTTCAGCGGGCTGTGAGCCGTGGTTTCCATCCCTGTAGTCGCGCCGTCTGAACTCGCCGCCGCGTATTGAGAGATGCCATTACAGAAGGGGACAGATATAAATTGGCCACAGGTGGTGTGGGCGGGGTTATGACGTCACATAGGTAGACAAACCTCTTATCCCTCTTGCCGGAATATAACGAAAGGAAATATAAATTAAGATAGGAGAGATAAGCCCTCCTACATTATTTACAGGTTAATTATTGGCCATGTATTTTAAATCATATAATAACCTCAAGATAATTGTATTATAGCGTATTCTCTTAGAAATCAAGCTACAATATTCGCGTTACAAACTGTCGACAATATGTATGATTGGGCTGTCATAAATTGTACATTTCGTGATAACATTGACTGTAATTCTAAATGTAAATGTGTGTAAATGTTTGTTGTCGTGCCCTCTCCGGTGCAATAGGTGGCGGTGTGGCGCTCTTCAAAATAAATCATTTTGCGACAGTCGTATTTTGTCATAAGGTAAACAAGATGGCGTCTGGTAGCGGTGTAAGTATAATACAAGGATAAGTATAGAAGAAAGACGAAGTGTAATACAACTACTGTTCAAACAATATATGTACTTTTAAGAAAACTGCAGTAGGCACAGTGTGGGTACATCTGTACATGTTGAAATGGACCCGAGGCTCCTGTTTGAACCAGATGTACTTGATGTTGTTCAGTGGCTCGGGGAAGACAGACAGACGGACGAAGCTCGCTCCTCATCATTTCCTCATCATTTAAAATGTTTAAATTATTATGGATGTTCATGATAGATGATCGTTTCGTCTATACCTTATCGTATATAGATTCCCTCTGTGGAAAGGCGTATCTCACTACGTATATATAATGAAATACGTATGTTTTGCCATACAATACTTGTTATACTCTCATTTGTAACTACCTTGAACATCTGTACCTGAAAGTTTCAGCTTAACAATTGGATTCTAATTTAATAATTATATTTATAACAACTTAAAGACATCGGACTGACTTGTATCAAAATTGAACCATGATATCCTACTTTTCCTTTGAGTAAGTGATTATGACTTGCGGCTTGTTGTTGTTGTTGCGGCTTGTTGTGTGTTTAGATTGGTTGATTCGTATCATATTGTAGTGTTTAGTATTACTTGTCGCGTCAAAATGTATTGGCCCCTGCTATAAACCATCTGTTTCTCTCTCTCTTTGTTACAGTCCAACAACAATAGTAAGAATGACTTCCGCCGGAAGTGGGACAAAGATGAGTACGAACAGATGGCCCAGAGGCGGCTTGACGAAGAGCGAGATAAGAAAGATGGTAAATTGATCCCCCTAATCCTTGGGATAAATCTGAATCAATATGAGAATAGTTTGTTATCATTCATTAGTTATAAAGCTTGAGCTGAGGAAGCAATTCACACACCCACGGTGTCACTGTTTAAATCCTCGCATTGATTGGTCATTTCTCCTGCTCTTGAAACCTGCTCGGTGGAGCCGGACCTAACCTGGGGTCTCTTGTGGTGTTCTCTCAGGGAAACTGGTGCCCCCAGTCAAGCGGGAACTCCTGCGCCACCGAGACTACAAGGTGGACCTGGAGTCCAAGCTGGGGAAGACCATCGTCATCACCAAGACCACGCCACAGGCGGAGATGGGAGGGTACTTCAACCAGATCTTTTTATTTGTTTTTTGCTATTCTCAGGAACATACCATTGCATTTAAAGTTATGCAAACAAAGAAGTTCCCTTTTTACCCATTCAGCTAGTTCTTTAATCGTTGTGGTGTCGACCCGACTTTCTCTCAATGTCTGACTTTTCCATTCAGACAGTGGATGAAAGTATTCAGCCGTTTATCCACAGGGAACATGCTAGTGGTCAGCAGTAAAATATTGACTTGAGATAAAAAAAAAAACAACTAACCTCACAATTTCTGCTTTTAGGTTGTGTGTCGGTATGTGTGTGTCTGACCCGTCCGTCTCTCCTCCTCCAGGTACTACTGTAATGTGTGTGACTGCGTGGTGAAGGACTCCATCAACTTCCTCGACCACATCAACGGAAAGAAGCGTGAGTAACAGAGGACGCGTCGTCCATTAACCGGTCACATAAAGAAGGAAGGTTTGGGACGGCTTAGCTCAGGAGGTGGAGCAGGTTGACTTGTAACCGCAAGGTTGCTAGTTCGATCCCCGGCTCCTCCTAGCTGGAGTGTCGATGAGTCCCTGATCAAGACACTTGATCAAATGTTAATGTAAGTGGGACGTTGTCCACGGAGGTCATGGCTCTCTGACGCCGGTTCCCTTGCGTCGTCCCCGCTGCAGACCAGAGGAACCTGGGCATGTCCATGCGGGTGGAGCGCTCCTCCCTGGACCAGGTGAAGAAGCGCTTTGAGGCCAACAAGAAGAAGATGGAGGAGAAGCAGAAGGAGTACGACTTTGAGGAGCGCATGAAGGAGCTTCGAGAGGAGGTGAGCTCCACTGAGATATGACCATGAAGTAGAAAATATCTATTGGCCACTTCCCGGTTTCTTATTATTATTATTTATTGTTGGAGGGTTATTTTACTAATAAAATCTATTGTTGATGGGGTCCACACAGGTTTTGTTCAGTATTACTCATATCCTATATCTTATCCTGTAATCCTAATAAATACACTTTCTGGAGTGCTGATCGGTGTTGAGTGACTGTACTGTAACTCCATCCCCCTGTCCCGGCCTTCGCAGGAGGAGAAAGCCAAGGCCTACAAGAAGGAGAAGATGAGGGAGAGGAAGAGGAGGGCCGATGACGACGTGGACTTTGAGGAGGACGACGAGATGGCGGCTGTCATGGGCTTCTCCGGGTTCGGTGCCGCTAAGAAGGCGCACTGATTCAGCCCCCCTAAAGACTTCCCCACTGGGTTCCCCAATGGGACCAGTGGCTTCGCGTCTTTTGGTTTCTGTCTACCGCTCACTGTGGCTGGTGTGGGCCCCCATGTTCTGCAGCCAGTGTTTTATCTGTATGTGAAGCATGATTACCGGTTGCTTTCCAAAATGTCTGGTAGGTTCTTGTATGTGGATGGCTGTGAGGAACGTTTATTAGCGAAGTACCAAATGTCCAGGTTTATTCGAACATGATCGAGTTGTTTTTTGTTTTGTTCTTATGGATAGGATCAGCTATCTTGTGCGGTCCAAGGTCGGTGTGTAAATTAATTTGATGGCGAGGCTCTTGTCTGACGCTGGCTCAATGCCCACATCAGTTTCATCATGACAGATGTTGACCTTTGACCTCGTAGAGACCCCTTCGCCCTTTTTGTAGTTAATTTGTCCATCGCACGTCCACTCATCACTCATTGTAGTGACTTCTATGTACACCGATCTGCATTTAAACTCGAGGGGCTGATGTCAAAGCGTCCCTCTCAGCTTGTTCGCCTGCAGGCTGTCTGAGGGGGCGGGGCCTGTGCTGCCGCCCTTGCACGCGCTCTATGGACCTCTCGCTTCTCATCCAATGGCAGCAGAGGCTGGTCTCCTCCCTCCTCCTCCTCAGTGTAGAACAACAAGCACCTTCGCGTCACTCAAGTGCTGAGTTGGCTGAACAGAGGGAAAACTTGTTTCAAAGTTTGACGTTTTTTGGGGGTCGGTCAAATGGAAAAGTCATTTATTGGAGCTGAAATGAAATCTGCTTAACTGAACATTTGATCTGCTTAGTAATGAAACCTTTTATTTGTTGTATTTCCTTTTGTCATTTGAGTTTAAATAGTGAAGTGGTGCCCCTATGAGTGCTAATGGACTTCTTTATAACTTTTTATAAATAAATCTCATGTTCCCAGGTCAAACTGTTGTTATTCTTGTAGTGGCCTATAGATGGTGCACTTTACCAATTAGTCCAGTACATGCAGAGTAGGCTGTAGGTACTCTCCCCGCCATGCCTGTTTACAAATAGGCAGCGATTTCTGCATTTTAAAGGGCCCCTATGCCACCAGGTGTGAGTGATTAGCCATTACAGGCCGTTCGAAAATCTGCCCTTCTGCGTCTAGTGACATCACACGTGGGAGTCTCCACCTAGATGTATAGATAAACATTTGCTACAGTCAACTAGGTAGGCTAGTAGCCTGAGCTATCAATCATAGATCAAGGTGACCAGTATACTCCCACTTATGCTGTCACTAGAACACAGGAAAAGGCAGGCTTGTAATGGCTTATCACTCACACCTGGTGGTGCAATAAGATCCCTTTAATGGTCACATTCAGAGCGGTTTGGAGAAAAGTTCTTAGAGCAATTATGGAATATAGTTCTATATTTATTAACCTTCACCTCAAGTTTTTTGTAAAAAGAATTCTTAATAGACCATTTTCTTGGTGAACTACTTGAATCCTAGACGTCACAAATACACCAACTTCAAAAGGTCACTTTTACACTTTAATTCACTTTATTAAAACCATACGCACACACACACACACGGAGCAACACACTTTAGAGATTCAATACGGGAAAGGCACTGTGTGCATCAATATTCTGCGAGTGAGGATTTCTTAACACACACACATCTCAAAGAAAAAAAAAAAATCTGATGTGTCATTTCAGACAAACTAAAGACTTGTCGGCAGGTATCTATGACAACACTACATCAGCAATTAGAATGACACTTCAGGATGCTATCCAACGAATACCCTTTGAGGCGTTCAGTACAAATGGCCGTGTCTGAAGTGTAAATACATCGCAGACAGCCGCTGTTTAAAAGCCCAGTTGTACCTTCTGAAAGTCAAACGTCACAACACGCATTGCAATGTAATATATAATGAACACACTGATGGAATGAAACTCAAAAGTGTATGTTCAATATACAATAGAAACCTTACGTCAAATCATTCTCTAGAACTGCACAAAGTTCCTTCCTGGCTAGGGCATGCACACCCAAAGAGTAAGAAAAACCCTACAAAAATAGACCTTTCCGCATTTTACAATTTTTACTGAGTCTCCTCGGAAACATCCAAAAGCATAAACATCGCAAGTTGTCCAATTGTCTTTATACAAGAGTTATTCTCTATAGAAAGATAGATCATCGCTATTCACATATTGACAAAGAAATCCGATCGTGTTCCTTTCATCATCATGTGGCCAAGTGTCTTGTTGAGTCAAACCATACAACCGTATTTAAAGTCATTTAAATGCTTGGCTTACACACACGCACACTAAACATGCATCCTCCGGTGCAACAAAACACACGCAACTCAACCAACAGGCCAATCGAAACATTCTGGGGAGCTATGTGGGAAAATGAAAATATACTTTAATGAACTAAAAACAGCTCGCCATTCTAATGAATAACAAGATTTAATTTTTTTGCATTCACGAAACATCTCCACACACACACACACACACACACACACACACACACACACACACACACACACACACACACACACACACACACACACACACGGAATGATAGGTATACAACATATTTCCATCACATGGCAACAGAGACACCATATCCAAGCGGCTGTATAAGAGTCGGGGCAGTAGTCTTGAGTCTTCAGCGTCCAACCCTAACCTTTCCATCGGTCCGATCTGGTCGCCACATGCCCCCTCACCCCCTCACCCCCTACTCCGAAGACGACACAGAACAATCATGGCCGACGTGTCAAGACGATCTCCGAATCCAAAAGGGTCCTTGGTTCTGCATGATTTGGTGGTAGTTCCCGGACTCAGCGGCCGTTTCTCCCCAGACACGCCTGTCAGCATCCACCCCCCCCCCATCCCCATCCCCCCCCCGCCCCCCAGCACGACGCTTTCTGACTGAGTCGTTCCCATGGTGACTTGCGTCCTGTTAAGTGCAAGGGCATGCCCGTGTTGCATCACGTCAACCTCAACAATCCTCCTCCGCGGCCCCTTTTTTTAAAAAAAAGAAAGAAAAAAGGAAAAAGGCGCCGTGGCCGTTCACTGTGCCCGGGTGTCAGGACACACCCGTGTCTTCCTGCGTTGGTCCGCGTCACTGGACGTCGATGAGGTGCCTGAGGTAGGACTGGGTGAGCCCGCGCAGCTCCTCCAGGGCATAGTCTTCGGGCATGGGCAGCCGCGTGATGAGGGCCGTCAGCTTGGCGTGGGGCGGCTGGAGGAGGGGGTCGGCGCCCCCTTCCTCGGCCTGCTGCAGGCTCAGCACCACCCGCAGGATGTTGGCCACGCGCTTGGCCATCTCTGGAGGGGGAGGGGGGGAGGTTAGGTCAGGGCTGCTCAGGAGAGGGGTAGGGGGTACTTAGGGGTACTTTGTGGGAACTCAGGGGGGAAATTGGACAATTTCTCAAAAAATGTTGTGTAATCGTTTAATTAAAGCGGACAATTATCCATAACCAATATTTACTAAACGATTTGATTCTGAAAACCACGTTAATGAAATGAAGTTAATCTGAATACTTGCATAAAAGTGTGGTAATTCTGTCCAATGAAAAGCCATTGATATAAAAAGGCGAAAGTGAAGCACAAGCCCATGTTCCTCACCAAGTTAAGTGTTGGCACCACCCACTTCATGTTGATGTTCTCACCATATTACCTATATGCTAGGCCCATTTATAATCATGTTTTCAGATTCAGCGAGCTAAAACCATCCCATAATATGTGCAACAAAGAGAAAACCCGGTAGGAGGGAGTTTCATCTATGAAAAAACAATGACGTAGACTGAAAGAAGAACCGGCATGCAACACCGGACGTCAATCCCCCAAAGAAAAGCGCCCGGCCGCAGTCGGTCACCCACTGCTGCATTGTGGGTCTGACCGAGCGGCCGGTTCTGGCCGGTGGGAGCGGGTCTTACCGGACTGGGCCAGGCAGTCCTTGGCGGTGGTGCAGGGCAGCAGCTGGACGCGGCTGCAGAGCGAGGTCACCTCCGTGTAGAGGCGCTCCGTCTCGTAGCCGGGGCTGTCCATCTGGGAGGAGGGGAGCAGGACAGACGCCATGAGGGAGGGGACGGGGCCCGACGGACCACAGCCCCCGGGACGGACCACAGCCCCCGGGACGGGCCACAGCCCCCGGGACGGACCACAGCCCCCGGGACGGACCACAGCCCCCGGGACGGACCACAGCCCCCGGGACGGACCACAGCCCCCGGGACGGACCACAGCCCCCGGGACGGACCACAGCCCCCGGGACGGACCACAGCCCCCGGGACGGACCACAGCCCCCGGGACGGACCACAGCCCCCGGGACGGACCACAGCCCCCGGGACGGACCACAGCCCCCGGGACGGACCACAGCCCCCGGGACGGACCACAGCCACCGGGACGGACCACAGCCCCCGGGACGGAGGGCCGGTGGGGTAGGGAGCAGTGTTGCTGCTGACGCTAGATTTAGCGACTTCTGGCCATCTCTGGCGACTAAAAAGCTTATCTAGCACGACTGGCGGTAAATCTGGCGACTTTCTTTCATGTTATCCCACGTTTCACCGCACACATCTCTCTCCCTCTTTCACTCCCTCATCTCCAGTCCCCGCCCAGTCCCAGTCCCAATCGCTTGCTGCGATTGGGTTCCTCCTTCTTCGCCCGGATCCCCCTCGAATGCAAATGGAGTGATTACATTTTACGTCATTTCGCAAACTTAGCAAGTTCTAGCGACTTTGTGATTCATTTTGGCCACACGGGTAGGGTAGTACCTGCTGGATGTCCTGCAGGCTCTGGATGACCCGGATGTAGTCCAGGTACACGCGTCCCGCCGTGTCCCAGTCCTGGATGCTGACGCTGCGCTCGGGGAGGGACAGGCCGTCCAGGAACTCCAACAGGTAGGCGTGGTTGTCGTTGATGATGCAGTCTGGGCGGGCGGGGGGGGAGAAGGAGTGCTTCGGTGGGTGGGCGGTTGCGTTTGTCTTTTTTAATTTCGACTTCACAATAAAAGTCTTCTGAAATAAATCCCCCATTTTTACCCGCTCCTTAAAGGTGATACCACCTTTATCGGGTACATATGATACCCCCAGGTGTGAGTGTGATCAGCCTTTATAAGCCGTCCTGCCTCTTCTGACATCACAAGTGGGCGTGTCCACCCAGATGTGCGCTGGACAGATCAGTCCACCAGCCTACCCGGTGGACTGGAGAAAACGTTGTTCATCTATCCGTCACACATCTAGGCGAACACACCTACTTGTGAAGTCAGAAGAGGCCGATTTACCAAACGGCTAATCACAACCACTTGTGTGCCTGAACAGGCCGGATTAGACTCTGTTCCATCACAGAGCGTTTGGTTTGGCCTGTGACGGGGCGGTGGCGGCAGCGGCGTTGGGCCTACCTGAAGCCAGGTGCTGGATGAGCAGCTTGTGGCAGTGGTTCCAGGAGCCGGCCTGGTAGAGGTGCAGCGCCTCCTGGTGGCGGTCCCCGTCGCGGCGGGCCCGCATGGCCTTGGCCTCGTGGAGCCACTGCTCGGGCAGCAGCAGCCTCTCGGTGAGGAAGCGCTCCCTGCGGTCAGAGTCCTCCGTGCGCTGCAGGGGGCAGTAGAGGCTCAACATCTCCCTGACGGCACGCTCCCGCAGCCTGCAGAGAGAGCGAGAGAGCGAGAGAGGGGGGGGGAGGAGGGTGTAAACATACACACATTAGCTGTGTTCGAAATCGTTCCATATACACTCACTATTCCCTATATAGTGTTCATGATATAGTGCACTATATAGGGAACGAACAAATGAGAATTCGGACATTACGCTGAACATTTCTAAACGTCATGTGCGTCAGTGAATGCGCCGGGTATTTGTGTGACGCAGACAGATGCGCCCACATCATGTAAACAAACCGGGCACTCAAGAGGAAAGCTGGAGGTTGATTTGATGTTGAATGTTACGTTTCCTTGTTCAAGTTTTTTTTAATTAATTTTGAATGATATATTTTCTATGTTCAATCCAAAATAAATTGTTGACAATTCTAAACGAAAGCCGGAGACTCCATCATTAAACGTATTCGTTATTCAGCTCCTTCTCCGGAAAAACACGACCTCATTGCATTGTGGTATACGGGAGTCACATGTAGGGTACATCGTATGTACACTCAAATTTTGGGTATTTTAAGTGCACTATATAGTGCATGTAATTAACCACTGAGAATTCGAACACCACTACAAGTGGCGAGCACCCTATATAGTGCACTATATCCGTGATAGGGAACGATTCCGAACACAGCTACTGTGGTCCGTACCAGGGAGGAGACCGACCACCGGATGGAGAGGAGATCCCTGCACGTCTTTCTGCTTTGCATCGGACGGTGAAATCGGGTGTTTTTAAAAACAATGGACACACAGGACTAAAGGCTTAGTTGTGGTTCCACGTTGACGCAACGCAAGGGAGGTTACGGACCCCTTACGTCCTTGTGGACCCTCCTTGCGTCCACTGCAAGGGCCTGACGTGCGCCTCCCAAAAATTGTACCCTTGCGTCGAGGCGACTCAGCAGCAAGGGCTGTGATTGGTCCGCTCGCTAAAACCCAACGCAGAACCAAAACAGGTTCACGACTGCGTCGAAGCGTCGTGGGACCATAACCGGCCAGTAACCCGGCCAATCAGTATCAGCTCTTGTCCGAGCAGGTCAGTACGACGGGTACTGACGTGTTGCGAACGGGTTCCTGTGGTCAGCACACATATACCGCTGCCCCCTCCCGTCAACCATCACGGGAATAAATCACGACAAACACTTAACGACCGGGACGCCCTGTCATGCAACGTCCAAAACAATCGACGGCGACCGAAGGGGCCCCCCCAGGCTTGCGCCCGGTGGGGTTCGGTTCGGTTTGGGTTCGGGTCGCCGCGGTAACGTACGCGTGGTCGGGGATGTGCAGCAGGACGAAGACGGCCAGGTGCCAGAGGCCGGCGCTCTCCAGCTGGGCGGCGTAGCTGGCGTGCAGCAGGCCCTGGCGCGGGCCGCTCAGGTGGCTGTACTGCAGCGCGCCCAGCACCCCCCACAGGTGCCAGCTCAGCCGGTAGTCCAGACGCTCCCAGGTGACGGCCAGGGGGTCCAGCAGCTGGTGCAGGCTGTAGTGCCTGGGTGGGGGGGGGGGGGGGGAGGAGGGTTGTCATGGTTCCAAGACAGATAGATGTGTACTTTATTGATCCCCAGGGGAAATAAGAAGTCACGGGAGCTTGAACAAGTCCCACACACAGCATTGACATTCAACATAAACAAGATGATAACATAAGGTATCCACGTGGGTAATAAGAAAGATAAATGATATACATGTGTGTCATGAAGGAAGTGCAAATAAGTACATTGACACCATGGAAAGGTTGAAACATGAGGATATGCTTTTGGATGAATTGGAATGGTTGCCTGCTAGGCTGCTTAAAAAGGTCCTGTAGGTGTCTAGGATTTAAAAGCATTTTTTTGGGTGCAATTAGTTAGAAATGTCAGCGCCATCCGGCAGTGAAATGCGCGTTTGAAAAGACTGGAGATTTAGAATATCTAGATTTTAGTCCACGCCCGGCTCGTCTCTGGCCACTTAAGGTGTATCGTCCCTGATTGGTTCAGGGGGGCCCTCAATCACAGGGATCGAGCAGAGAACTTCTACGTGGTGATCCTAGTAACGACTCATAGTCGGCTAATCTCAGCAACTCAGATTCCAGAAGGAAACTATACATACAATCACAGGTGCAGAAAAGGGGAGGGACCTTTCAGGTTGTTTAGGTAAGAAAACTCTGCTCTTCCTCCAAAACGACCAAATCCGACCAACAGCAACGGAATGAAAAGGAACAAAAAAAATGAAAGAAAAGCGATCCCGTCGCCGACCATGCGCAGGTTGAACAGGGTCGAGAGGCCTACCTGTCGCTGAACAGCCTGAGCAGGTGGAAGCAGAGGTCGTACAGCGGCCGCTTGGCCGACTCCTCCTCCTCGTCCTCGTCCTCCATGTCCGCTCCCTGGGACGGGTCCAGGTAGGGGGGCAGAGGAGCGCAGGCGTACCGGCCCGTCTCCCCGTCTCCCTGAGGTGAGGAGGGCACACATCAGTCACACATGGGGCATGTTTTACCCATTTAGATACACAACTGGATAGACAGACATAGATATTAAGATAGATGGATCCATCCATCTATAGATATATTTACGTCTATTAGGGGTGCGACGATACGCATATTCGTACTGACATTTTTAAGGTTTGATACGCGTTTCATTTCGCTGCTTAGCGAATTATTATTTTATTTTTTTATCGTTAGACCCCTTATATCTATAGATTTAGATATCTATACCTGTATAGAGCCCACGTTAAGTTTTAAAGAAGTGCGTGAGACCACAGCGCGAGACCACCGACCTGGAAGGCGTCCTGGTACTTGGCGAGGGCGTCGGCCACGGAGGCGGTGGGGGGCAGCATGTACCAGAGGTGGACGGCCACGCAGCGCTTCCAGTCCAGGCTGGAGCACACGTTCACCAGGCACTCGGAGGACTGCCACACCTAGGGAGGGGGGTAAATGAACGTCAGATCGGGAGGCGATGGGGGGGGGGGGCCCCTCACGCCCTGCCTGTCCAGCCAAGGCCCCTGGATGGAGGGCCGAATGTGGCAGCAGCCACACGTAACAAATAGTAGGGTTGTACAATTAGTTCAAAATTTTTTTTTTTGAGATTTCGCTTTTTGTAGAAATTGCAATAATGAACAGCAGGATTATTCCAGATTTTTTTTTTTTTTAATTCTTTTCGATTTTAAGATTTTCGATTTTAACATTTTGTGTATTTTTTTTAAGGAGAAAATTTCAAGTTCTCAGTTGGCACAACGGAAATGGCGAAAGGACCACTAGAGAGCCAAAGGACCAAAGGACCACTAGAGGGCCAAAGGACCAAAGGACCACTAGAGGGCCAAAGGACCAGCAGAGAGCCAAAGGACCAG
Organism: Gadus morhua; assembly: GCF_902167405.1. NCBI lineage: Eukaryota > Metazoa > Chordata > Actinopteri > Gadiformes > Gadidae > Gadus > Gadus morhua. The sequence goes on from NC_044054.1 coordinate 28,182,993, forward strand.
CAGAGAGCCAAAGGACCAGCAGAGAGGACCAGCAGAGAGGGGGGGGCTTACGGGTTTCCCGGCCAGCAGCGTGAAGATGCGCAGGCGGTCCTCGCTGATGTGGCAGTCCGTCTGCATGCGGCACCAGTCGGCCAGCTGCAGGCCCAGCAGCTCCCTGCAGGGCTGGGAGCCCATGGCCTGGGCAAGCAGCACGGCCATACGGTGTTCCCCTGGAGACACACACACACGCACACTTGGAACGCATGGCTACGCAAACATCGTCCAACACAAAGCCTGAACAGTTGACGGAATGCAAATACTAGGGGGAGCCAAGTTACCACTAGGCCTAGGTCTGGGAGGACAAACTGATCCCAGCCTAGGTCTGGGATCAGTTTGTCATCAATATCACATCGACATCCTATAACTGATAGCTGTAGGTATTCTACAGTCTAAAAAACATACCTCTTTGTTTAAAAGAATCTTATAGGGATGCACCGAAATGAAAATTCTTGGCCGAAACCGAATATACTGAAACAGTTGGCCGAAGGCCAAAACCAAATACCGAATGCGTCTTTTAATGTTTTTCATTCATTCTGCTTTAATTTTTCAATTTCAATTACAAATTTAATACAAAATATTTATTTAATGCTGAACGTTTTCTAACATTCCAGAAGACATTATAGCAAGAATTTAAGAACAATGTACCTTTAAATAAATGACTTTTTATTTCTTTTATAAATAAATAAAAATGTTCGGCGTATTATGTTCGGCCTTTTTACTCCTTCGGCCGAAACCGAACATTATGTTTTGGGCCATTTTCGGCTGAACATGTTCGGCGGCTGAATATTCGGTGCATCCCTATTACGGACCCGTCCCGAAACCCCTCTAGCTCCGCTTTCTCACGTCACAGCGCTGCACAGCCCGCCAGAGAAGTCCTCTGAATTCAGAGAGTCTCCCTCCTACTAACTGGGAGGGCCTCCAGCTCGCCCTATGGGACTCCGACCCCCCCCCCACGAGCCCTACCGTGTTTCTGGGCGAGGCGGCAGGCCATACTGATGCGGCCGCCGGTCAGGTAGCTGAAGATGGCCTCGGCGTGGTTCTCCTTGCCGGCGTTGCCCACCTCCTCCTCCACGCGGGCCGTGGCGCCGCTCGACAGCCAGGCCGAGAAGGCCCGCCTCCTCTCCAGCTGCTGCAGGTACTCGTCGGGGGCCTCGGCGTCGTCCGCGTCGTCCAGGGCCTCGGAGGAGCCCAGGCGGCCCCAAAGCGCCTCGCAGAGGGTCCACACCTCGGCCCAGTAGCCCAGCACCACTACAGGAGCACAGGGTACACTTCAGCCTACTCTATATTCCCTTCCAATACTTCTAGTACAGACGCTAGAGGCACTGTCACACCAAAATTGTACCGGGGCCGAAAATTGTACCCGCCTAGGTAATCCGCGTTCAAAACATTACGTAATAGATCGACGATTGTCCGTTGCCAGGCGGGTTTCAAAAACATTCGCGCTTATCAAGACGATATAACATAATACAGATACCGCTTGTTTTTACTTTATATTTGTATTGTATTAAATGTAGCTAGTAAACTGAGGGTTTAAAGTGTATCATAGTTTAGATTTGTATTGTATTTAAATGTTTAATCGGATTTGGCTTTTAAACTGAGTGTTTACAGTGTATCGTAGCCTAGCTAGCTTGCGTTAATTTAATTTAGATAATAGACGCCATCGTTCGACGCGATCGTCCGTTGCCAGGCAACGTTCTACGCGATCATCAGTTGCCAGGCAGGTTTGGAATATTCAAACGCGGATTACGTAGGCGCCGGCGGTAACATTTTCGCCCCCCGGTACAATTTTGGTGTGACAGCGCCCCAGAATACGGGAGCACGTCCCTCTGTCACTCACTGTCCCCGTCGGCCTTCTGCTGCAGCTTGCTGATCCACTGGGCGTACTCGTGCAGGGCGGAGACCCCGAGCTGGGGCTGGACCAGGGGGCACGTGCTCCCCTCCGGCGTGCTGACGGTGCTGTGCTTCAGACAGATCTCCAGGGGGCGCTGCAGCACGGCCAGCCTGGACGCCGACTCCTCGCCCTCCATCTCCTCCTCCTCCTCGACCTCCTTCTCGTGCTCGGGCTCCACGCCCGACACCTGCTCCAGCACCACCTTGAAGGCGCTGTCCGTCAGGCTGGTGGGAAGGGGGGAGAGGAGAGGGAGGGACAGGTTAACTACCCCACGACCGCCACACATCTTCAACCGTGCATGCGTGTGTGCGATGTTAAGAACTATGTTGTGTGTGTGTTAAGGACCCCCAAGAAAACGAGATTGGTTAATCTCAAGGGGTTACACCTAATAAAGACATTTTAACAACCGTATAGGTGGGTTGCCGTAAGTAATTCGGGGGGGGGGCTCACGAAACATCCCATTGGCGGCCATTCCTCTGTGCTCCAAAGACGCACAGGGGGGAGTGTTATGTGTGTGCACGGGTACATGCGTACGTTTTGCTCCGCACGGTTTGAGGCATGAAGCTGAAGTCCGCGTTGTGGCCTTTGAGCGTGGCCTCCTTGGAATGGGGGGCGCTGATCTGCTGGGCGCAGTGGGCCAGCGTCCAGCCGGGGCCCCAGCCCACGCGGAACGACCGGCCCATGAAGAGGCCAGCGTCCATCAGCAGGGCTCCCTGAGGAACGCCACAGGGACAAGGCTGTTTAGTGCAAGGCTGAACCACAGCACCGGGCAGGGCAGGTCAGGGAGACCAGCAGGAACGTCCCACATGGAATAGGGTTCTCAATATAGCGCTAGGGCTAGGCGATTTGGCAGAAATGAAATTAAATAAAAAATATTTAAATAAAGAAAATATATAAATTAAAAATATGTAGTTTTTTTAAGTATGGATTTTATTTTCATAACCCTAACCCTATTATTATTTTTACAAATTGTCCTAAACAATAAATTCGAATTACAAAAAAAAAAAAAAAAAGATGAATTGTCAGCTCTAGCGTTATTCAACTGTTTTTCTATATGTTCACTTCACGCCCTCTTATTTTTCATACTAAATCAATTCTATGAATCAGCTTTGAGTCCTGACAACACACCGCTGCAGCCAGGGGGCCATTGCCTGCACCCACCTTGCCCAGGGTGACGGACTCCTTCAAGGCCACGGGGCCGCCGAGCCGGCGGGCCCCCACGGTGCGGATGGAGGGCTCAGGGGCCCGGGCGGGCAGGAGGAAGGAGGTCGCGGGGGTTGCCGCGCTCCAGGAGAAGCCCCGGGGGGTCTGGCCCCTCGCCGGGGAAGCCCGGGAGAGGGAAGGGTGGAGCTTGGCCGAGGAGGGAGAGCCGTCTCGCAGGGAGGGGTCTGGGGCCTGGGCGAACAGGCCGGAGGAGAAGCGCGCCTGGAGGAGACCGCCGACTGGTGGGAGAGAGACGCAGCGTTAAGGGCTGATTATGGTCCCACGTTCACGCAACGCAGACGCTTCGACGCAGTCGAGAACCTTTATGGTTCTGCTTCGGGTTTAGGTGAGCGGACCAATCACAGCCCTTGCTGCTGCGTCGCCTCGAGGGAAGGTTACATTTTTTGGGAGCCGCACGTCCGGCCCTTGCGGTGGACGCAAGGAGGGTCCGCAAGGAAGTAACTTGTCCGTAAGCGTGAACGTGGGACCATAATCAGCCTTCAGAAGGACAGAGAAGCAGCGCTAGGGAAAACAAATGGACTGCATTCATAGCCTATGAATGCACACCCTATTTCAGGGTTCTTTTCTAACCAGTAGCCACTCAAAGACCTTTACAATCACTGCCTGATATTCACACAGACGGCGGTGTCAACCATGCAAGTCAACAGCCAGCTCGTAGGGAGCGGTTAGGGTTTGGCGTTTTGCTCAGGGACACCTCGACACTCGGATCAGGAGGGCCCGGGGATCGAACTAGCAGCCTTCCGGTTGCCAGCGAACCCGTTCTACCCTCCTGAGCCACATGCCGCCCAAATGGGAAGTAGATCATAGGAGCGTACCCGAGGGCCTGTTCTGCACTCTGGGAACCAGACGGCGGCCGGAGGAGGAATCTACGGCGCTCTTCATCAGCCCCTGCTCCTGGTCGTCCTCATCGTCATCCTCGGTAAACAGAGAAGCCTTCATGATCTGATCGAAGAAAAGAAATAAGATTAGTGCCCAGAGAATATTAGTTTTAAGGGCACAGTGTGACTTATAAAATCAAGGGCATTTCTATTAAAAGTGGTCAAGCTTATTTTATTTACGTCAATGTATGTTCAAAACCACTAATTATTAGAAGATCAAACAAATCAGTTCTGTGTAAAAGACTAAACATGTGGCGGATCCTGAGGGATGTAAAACATACAGAATTAGGTATGACGAAAAATTGTCAATCTCCTGTTAAATGGATTGAATCCCCTTATTGAAATTCCCCAGAAAGTAGAGTCTCTCTAAACACTGACACCTGACTGAACACTCAAACTCCCAACGGGAAGGCTGAGTGCCCCCCTGGGTGCCCCCACGGCGCGTGACGCCGGCGGGCTGTACCTGGAGGGTGTGGGGGTTGATCCCCAGAGAGGAGGCGATCTGGCTGGAGGCCGAGACGGGCTCCTGCTCCGAGGGCACGGGGCCCGTGGCGAGGCCGCCGAGGCGGCTGCTGAAGGCGTCCGAGCCCCAGTCCTCCTCCCCTCCCAGCAGGCTGTCGGCCAGGGAGCCCTGGGTGATGTCAGCCATGTCGCTGTCCAGCTCTGCCAGGCCGCTGGCGAGCTCCTGGATGGCGGTGGACTGGATCAGAACACACACACACACACACACACACGAACACACAACGCACACAGAGAGGTGTGTGAGCGATCATAGAGGTATGTTCATTTTCTAGCACACAAGTATGTAGCAGTATCTTCGTATAGAATATGACATGTATAGAGTAAAGCTCAAATGTAATGAAGTGAAACAGAGCTAACAGACCAGCGTGTGAAGGTTCACTTCAGTAACTTTATTTCATTAACCCTTGGTATCGGGATCAATATCATGACAACTTAACACCACAGACATTGGTCGTACAAATGTATATATTTCTCCTTCCAGTTATTTGAATTGCAGCTTATGCATGATAATGTAACATGTAAAATCTGGAATAAATATACAAAAATATCTGGTTCATCGACTGCCAAAAAGGCCATCTAGGTACATTAGACCACGCCTGTAACAGAGCTGTTGTACAAATTTGTAGATACTTTTTTGCATTTTATTCTGAATTAGTATCACAATAATAGAATGCATAATAAAAATGGAAGGTTCTATAAAAATCTCCAAAAAAAACCATCTATACTGAAGCTACTGTGAAACAGTGCAAGCCAACAACCCATCCATTCCGCTTGAAAATTAACTTAAAGATTAATTTAAGTATAGTCTACAATTGCAACCCGTCATGTCATCCACATGGAAACGCAAAGCGTTTTAGAACAGCAAAAATATCTACTTTAGCTTGCATTTAAGACGTAAAGGCACTTCATCCAAATCAGCCGTTTTGTTATCATAAATCATTGACCAAGAGGAAGTAAAATCAATTAACTCAGTTAACAAACATGGCAAAATATACAGCATTCATAGCCCAAAGTGGGTTCCAAGGCATCAGAAAAGAAAAGAGGCTTTTTTAATGCCATAAAACCAGACACAATGTGGCAAGATGAATTCCCAATCGTAATCAAGGGAGCACTTCACCCAAACCTCGTACACATACACACACACACACCCCTTCCATGCACACAAATGAAATGAAGTCCGGTGAGCCAGATGCCTGTAGATGTTCATATTAAAACCATCAATCTTCCTTCATTCCTCTAGTATAGTGGGTGAGGATTGCTCCCCTAAGACCTATACTCAAATGATGTTGATGTCAGAGATGTGGATGGACACCCGCAGCTCCGTCTACCTGAGCTTTTGGCGCCCCCTGCAGCTGCGAGGGGGGGAGCTGCTGGAGCAGCTTGGAGGGGGGAAGCGACGGCATCGTCTTCAGCTTCTTGGGATCGGCTTTGGACGGCACGTCCTCCTCCTCGTCAGAGTCCTGGAGGCCGTATTTGGAGAAGTGGACGACCTGGAGGGGTGAGGAGAAAGGTGTGCTTTAGGACAGGGTTCCTCAACATTTATATTACTGAGGCCCGCCAACATATTCGAAATATTTTCAAATACGCAGGGAGGGTGCAGGCATCCCGACCAACCAGTAGGGGTCGCTAGTGCAGCGACCAGGACAGAAACCATTATATGCCTGCCTTATCTAATCTAATGAACACAGATACTGTAGGACCATTGTTAAGAATAATCTTTTCAGGGAGGGCTTTATTTCTTATTCTCTGCAGCCCAGTGGCCAATGCTCGGCAGCCCGGTACCGGTCCGCGGACCGGTGGTTGAGTACCCCTTGTTAAAAAGGGACTCAAACATCACTGGTGCTAGGCTGGCCTGTCGAGGTCCTCGAAGCCCGTTTGGACAAACAGCCCCAACAGAGGCGTCTTAAGAGCGCTTGCGGCCCCTCACCTCGAACACCCAGGAGCCGGTCTCGGGGCGGTACTCCAGGAAGCGGGCCCCCTGCTTGCGCGAGGCGCTCTCCAGACGGCCCTCGTAGTTCATGTCTCCCAGCCGCTCGGGGCTCTTGATCTGGGTGCAGGTGGTCTTGTCGTTGGGCCACACGCCGTCCAGCGTCACCTCGGCACGTCTTTTGGGGGAGGGGAGAGCGCGTTAGTGACTCAGAGAGAAAGCCAGAACAGAGACTACAGCAGTCTTAGCCTGACTGATTTAGTATGCAAAATTTATTTTTATTTTTTTTTTAAAAGGTCCTTCTGTTCTGCATTATTCACTAAACAAGTTATAAATCATTCTATACTAGTATGACCAACACAACATTGGAAGCAGTCAACATATAAACTGCTCTTTCCTTTAGGCCAGACCTGTGTTGAGATGAATTGATGCATGAATAGATATTCACATCTTTATTTAACTATTGAATTGTAAAAGAAAAATACGAATCTTCAGATCTCCAGTCAGTAACAGTAACGAAGCACAAAAATATTTCATAATCCCCCTAACTATTTAACACTATCCATAAAGCATCTTTGTGTATTTTTGTGTCTTTGGCCCAATCCCATTTCTACCCCTTACCCCTCCCCCTTACCCCTCCTCCTTGTTTTGAAGGGGTAAGGGGTAGGCGTACCCCTTCCCCCTTCCCCATACCCCTTCAAAACAAGGGGGAGGGGTAAGGGGTAGAAATGGGATTGGGCCTTAATCTTGACATAGATAAACGTGCCCAACATGCCCAGCGAGCCAAGATAAGGGCACCCTGCAGCGGGTAACTCACCTGTTGAGACCCTCCCCCTGGGCGGGCTTATTCTTGTCGTCCGGGTAGACGATGACCTCCTTGCGTCTGAAGTGGACGATCTCGTCCAGGTTCAGCCCAGTCGCGTTCACCACCCCGCAGAAGAACACAGAACCGTAGCCTACAGGGAGCACGAGACGATGAAGCATGCAGGCAATCCATCACCGGCAAATGACATCCATTGATTTTATTTTAGATGCGTATATTATGAATATTAACGAAAAATTACAGAATTACCAATTGACTCACTCATCCATCATTTGAAATACAATACATTAAAAGCAGTGCTGTAAAATGGCTTTTCATTTTGGACACACCAGTGGAGACTAAAATTAGAATGACAACCAAATACTCTCATGGATGGTTTGCATACATTATCTGGGTAGATGCGTCATTACCTTTCCTGCCGATGGTGAAGTTCTCCACCACACACTGTCCGTTGTTATCGACCATCTCGGCCAGCTCGTCCATGGACGGGATAGTGTAGTACCCCACACGAGACAGCACTATGCCTGTAGCAACGAACAGAAAAATGTGTTCGTATCCAACTTAAAAGAGTGGCTTCCATGCTGATGCCATGCATATTAAATCGATAAAAAAAGGTGTGCGTCTGTGTGTGAACAGAGAGAAGAAGACCACTGACCGGCTGGATGAGGAGCCATCTGAAGGTCCTCCACCGCTTCCTCCTCCTCTTCTTCCTCACGCTCCCCTTGAAGCGAGTCCTCTCCCAGAGACACGGACACATCCTCACAGCTCAGCTGTGGAGCACAGAGTCATCCATCATTATTTTCTACAACAACCAAGGGTTCAACACCAGTCTATTCTTCCTGTTCTAGTGTGTTCCGGTGACTGTGACTGGATGCCTGGACTCTCCTCATGGTTAACCGGCCAGCATCCCATCATCAATTTAATAGGTTTTGCATGCATCTACCTGCATGTCAATTATTGCACCCATTGCACTCCTGACCATCGCTGGAAGGAGGGATCCCCTACTAAGCGTTTCTTCTCAAGATTTCTTCCTTGCTGATTTAAGGGACTTTTTACTTGCCCTTTTGGGGGCTTGGGTGAAGGGAGGTCTCATAAATACTTGGCCTGTTAAGCCCTTTGAGACTAATGGTGATTAAGGGGTATCCAAAAAAAAATTGAATTGAACACTGGACCATTGGGCAGACCCTTCAGCCACCGTCCTAGTCGGGACCTCCAGTGCGTTTACCTCGGGGCCGTTCCTGACCGCCCGCTGCATGTTCAGCTCACAGATGGTGTCCTGCAGGGCAGCCTGAGAGCGACCCTGCGGGATGGGCTTGGAGATGGGGTTCACGTAGAACTGGGTGACCTCCAGGTCCTCCTCCGCCTTCTCCCCGCCGACCACCATGTCCCGGAGGTCGTCCTGATCGTCCATCATGTGGCTGGGGGAAGGGGAAGGATTGGATTAAAGGCAAATGTAGGCCAGATGTGAGATGAAACGATTACAAGAGCCGTGTGTGGGTGTGTGTGTGTGAGTGAGTGTGAGTGTACCTGTGGCCGTTGTGGGGGTACTCCGAGGGCGAGGCCAGGTCGTCGGTATCTCTGTTGATGGGGCTGCTGTACAGGCTGCTGTTGAGGTTCTTCAGCACCAGCTTTTTGATGCTCTTTCTATTGGCGGACAGAACACACACGCACACACAGAATGGTTGATAGTAAATAAAGCATCCATAAATAAAGGGCAGAACAAATACAAACAACACAGCTTCTTGACGCCTTCTATCGGTGGACAGAACGAACACACACACACACACACACACACACACACACACACACACACACACACACACACACACACACACACACACACACACACACACGGGGCCAGTGGCGGGCCGTACCTGGGCACAAAGGCTCCGTTGGTGAGGGAGGGCTCGTCATCGTCCAACCCGTCAAACAGCTGGGACTTGGAAGCCCCCGACGAGGTGAGCGCCTTGGGCCGGACTCTGGTGGCGGGCCGCGGGGTGAGCTTGTAATGGGTGGGCGTGGTCAGAGCCTTCTGAGCCGTCGGATTGGTCGGCTTCAATCGCTGCGAACGATGGGTTGACGAAGTGACGATTTACATTTAAAATAAAAATTATTATTTGATCGCCGTTAAAAAACAAATAAATCTTGTTCGCTTGTACAGCGAAGGAAGCGGGACCCACCTCCTCCTTCTTCTTTGGGTCGGACAGGGGGTTCCGGAACAGGGGGGAGTCCCCGAAGGGCGAGTACGCCAGCGCGTTGATCTGCTGCTGCAGCACCGCCTGCTGGGCGGCGGCGGCGTTGGGGTCGGTCAGCGCTGGAGGGGACGACAAACACACGCATCCTTCTAAAAAACACTCGCAGAATGAGAGCAAAACAGAGACACCGAGCGACTAAGAAACTAATTATGAAGGGAGAGGTGGATGCTGTCGACTGGAGAGGTGGGGGGCACTGACCGACGGGCTGCTGTGGGGCCCCGAAGCCTAGGGTGCTGGCCCCGGTGTTAAACCCTCCAGCACCGAAGCCTCCCATGGTTCCTAGAGTGGTGCCGAGCTTGTTCTGGGTGTTGCCAAACAAGGACGTCTGGGCCGTGCCTACTGCTGGGGAAAAGACACACACACACACACACACACACACACACACACACACACACACACACACACACACACACACACACACACACACACACACACACACACACACACACACACACACACACACACACACACACACACACACACACACACACACACTCCTTACTACGGAGAAAAACAGCTGATCTCATAATGCAATGCCTTTCTAGTGAATGTGTTTTTCTGATACATATTAACATTTCTACGACGTGGAAACATCTGCTCAATTACCCTAATAATGTAAATACATCATAGACATGGCATGTCTGGATAAGGTTATGGTTTAATACACAAAACCCCCATCCAACCTAGCAGTGCATCTACGGTTACCTGCTCCAAAGCCAGCTCCCAGGCCCGTCCCAAGGCCCCCCGGCGCCGCCTTGTTACCAAACAGACCCCCACCCGTCGGGTTGGCACCAAACCCTGCAACCGGCAAAAGCACAACGTGGTCATCAGGGAGAACTCAATCCTTTGACCCATTACAGGCCGATCAGGGTCAGCGCTGGTGTCACGCCTTCCCCTGCTTACCAAAGGCGGACGTGTTGGCTCCCGTGCCCAGCGTCAGGGCCGGCTTGTTGCCAAACAGACTGCTGCTGGTACCGAACGATGGGGTGCTGGTTGTGGTCGCGCCGAAGCCAGCCGGCTTGTTTCCAAACAGGCTCTGTTTGAGAAGACGAGGACGGACGCATGTCAGACAAGGTCGCTTGACTTGTGCCTGGTACAAAATTGTGTAGCATGGTGTTCGCTGTACAACGGCAGACTTAAATCACCAGTCCTTCTGAAGGACAACATGCATTCCACGAGGTATATGCCACTCCGTTCGTCGTACCTGTGTGCCGACGGCGCCGAACCCAGTGTTGGTCTGTCCAAACAGCCCGGTGGCCGCGCCGAAGCCCGTGGGCGCGCTGGCCGGGGCCGCGGCACCAAACAGCCCCCCGGCCTGGGAGGCCACGGTGTTGCCAAACAAACCCTGAGAGGAGAGGACACGACCGGGTCACGTGCACCGCTTGTGCTTTCAGAATCAGCCCACGGCTGTATTAATGCATGCGGTTCGATTGAACCAAAAATGATACCGCATTCGTTCGACTCCACAGGATTTCTTGGGATAGGTGTGAGAGACGGCAGCGCATTATGAGGACTCACCATAGTGCTGGTGTTGGCCTGGCCCATGGTGTTGGTATTGCCGAAGGAGAAGCCGGGGTTCTGTGCAGTGGTGGTCTGACCAAAGGGCTTAAAGAGGCTGGCGGCCGCAGCCTGCTGCTGTTGCTGCTGCTGCTGTGCCTGCTGCTGTTGCTGCTGCGCCTGCTGCTGCTGTTGCTGTGGGGTCTGCTGGCCGAACAGGCTCCCAGTGGCCGCCCCAAACCCACCGGCACCTGCACAGGAAACATCAGGACAGTTTGAGAAACATGGAGACAGATCGGAAGGAGTGGGGCCTCAAGTAATGGTAGGAGCAGTGTTAGGGAATAGTCAATGCAGCGGTATTTTACTTTGATTTAAATAATTCAATTAATAATTTAATACCGTTTCCCTTCTGCATCATGAAGAGGAAAGACATATTTTGTTAAAACTTTAAGTCTTGACAGTCAAACAGTGAACGCCTTCATTTCAAGACGTACCCAGAACACTCACCAATGTTTTACATACGTGCAAAGGCATAACACGCCACCATCCTAAACCCAATCACATGATGAAGACTCAATCGACTCACTGGCGCCGAAGCCGGTCTTGGCCTGTCCAAAGAAGCCCGTGTTGGCGGCTGCGGAGCCAAACAGCCCCGTGGCTGCGGTGGAGGTGGCGGGAGCCGCAGCTCCAAACAGCCCGCCCGTCGCCGCTGCCATGGGGTTGGTGGGGCCCTTCCTGCCTGCCTGGTAGTCCTCCAGACGCAGCTCCTACACAAGACACGAGACGAGTTCACCCTCAGGGACGTGACCCCCGCCGCTTCAGCACGCATAAGAAGATCCTCGTCACCAAGCAGAGACCCGTGCACGACTCTTTCGCCGGCGCAACCCACATATTCGACGAAAGACGAAAGCATGCGGCAAAATCTAGACAGCGTATTTTCCACCAAACAAAGCGCTTTCCCGCAGTGCACAAATGTTGGGAGGACGTTTTTTTTTCACGTGTGTGTGTTGCTCGGTCTACGGGGCCTTCCTGACCCACCTCGAGCGATTTGTTCTCGTACTCCTTCATGGCGGTGATGCACTGGTGCTTGGTGTTGATGCTCGTCGTCACACCGCTCTTCACCATCGTGTCACTTCCTGTCGGGGGCTGCGGGGGAAAAGGTAAGCATCCATTATTCGTTCAACTAGACCTTGTTGAAAGTATCTCTTTATACAGGCGAGTATGGTTGGGATGTCCCGAAGACGCAGACGACAACACGCTCCAGCGATGGGATCGCTGAGACTTCTTGACTCGGGGTCCGATCGGAAGGTGCGTGGCTCATGGGAGATCCTCACATTGAATTTGAGGGCTGTTCCTGGTTGCTGGGCCGCGGTGAACCCAGACGCTCCAAACAGGGAGCCTGTGGCGGCGCCCCCAAACGGGTTGGAGGCGGTGTTTGTGGCCCCAAACAGACCTCCGCTGCTCGCTGTGCTGGTCCCGAATGCTGGGGAAGAAGAGTGTACGTACGTGCCATCAACAAATACGAAAGGACTTAAGAGCCGGTGGGCCGACAGCACAAATTGGGGATGATATTTGGAAAATATCATATTTGTCGCTACTCACTGCCAAAAGCAGCCGGTTTGCTGGCCCCGAACGCATTGCTGGGTTGGGAGAAGAGTCCAGTGGCTGCTCCGGGGTTGGTGCTACCAAACAGGCTGGTGGTTGTTCCACTGGCAGCGCCAAACCCAAAGCCACTCGTGGCGGAGGACGTAACCGGTTGGCTAAAGGTACTGGATCCAAAGAGGCCTCCTGGATAGGGAACAGTAGCATATCAGGGAATTGACTCAGGCTCAGTGGGAAGAACACGGTAGCATGGTAGGATTGAGCGACATTTCAAAAGCTTCACTGTCCCATCACTGCATGAAGTACTGTTTGGGAAACTTGTGTACAAATAAAAAGGGTGACAAACCAGGTTTGTTTTGTGTTGCCCCAAATAGGCCCCCAGTGGTGGCTGTCTGTCCGAACGCAGATCCTCCGAATCCTCCAGTGGTTCCAAAGCCAGCATCTGCAAATGGGAAAGAGGCCAGGACAGGACAATCACTAATTAGTGTTTATTCATCGAATCATTTATCTGCCCAAAAAGTTAATTAACTTTTCACTTGCAGGTTACAATTGCGTAGCCTCAACATGCTTACAAATGTCAGTTCTAGGGCTGCAAATAACAATTATTTTCTGAGTTGATCAATGCAAATATCACTTTTTCTACAAATTGTCATCAATAAAAGCAAACGCCTTCCCAACTTACTAGAGTGCAAAATGATGTCTTTAATATGCCTGCTTTGCCTGACATGGAGCTAAAATACAGTTATTTTAAAATGATCCAAATTTTACGGACACTGCGGATTATGGGATAATACAGTCAACTCAAAGGCCAAAACTTACTTTGCTGGCCAAAAGTAGACGCGGTCCCGAACCCCCCGGTCCCTCCTCCAAAGGGAGCACCAAACGACTTGTTGAACATCTTGATTGGCTAGCAAGACTGCATAAGCCTGCTCTGTGGATAGAGAAAAGAATGGCACACATTAACAGGCACGTCGTTCATCAGCACCAAAACATCAACAATTTCGTCATCTACATGAAACATAATCAATGTTTCTCTTATTAGTTATGCCTGGACTTCAGGCTACACAGAAAAATATCAAAAATAGGCCGGCATATACAGCCACTTTCTTTGCACAGAATTGTAGCTGCAGGCCTGCACGTCCGTGAGCATGCGCTGTGGCGTGTCAACGCGGCATCGAAACTTGTAGATTTGTTCCTTAATGAGCTTTCCCTCATGGTTTAGAGAAAGCTACCAACTACCAAGCCAGGGCAGTTTGCGTGCGCTTACCATGGTTGGAAAACAAAGATACAGATGTAAGAGCTGCTAAAAACTTGTTTAGGATATAATGGATGTCCAATTGCGGCACACATCTACACCACAAGGGCTGAGTGGAAAAAAAACAACGAAATCCAGCCGAATACTTTCAAGTTGAATGCATCGATGGTGTGCACTCTATAACATAACAACTCCACAGAGACTAGAGGTTGTAGTTTTTTCAAAGGACATACTGAGTCTCATTTTGACCATTGTAGTTTTCACATTTTGCATGCATTCTTTAAAATTCATGTATTTTGAGGGTATTGAAGTGACAGACAAAAGGTTGCAGATTCTTGTCTACCAGGCCACATCTATCTGTAATGCTGTCTGTTTTAGTGTGTTGCGGTGATGCAGATTGTGGACACTGCTGCCGGCTAACAGCTTGCCTACTGGTACTCTTTTCTTTATTTATTTGTTCTACAATTTTGCTTGTCATACAATGCATGATTATAGCCCCCTTTGCTCTCCTTCCCATCCCTCGGTTGAAGGGCTGTCAAAAATATATGGAATACAAAACCCTTTGAGATTTACTGTGACTAAGGTCTATAAAAATACAATTGAATTGACCTTAAAACTGATAACATATTATTCTTCAGCAAATAAATATGTTCATACCATTCTCTTCCACGTGTTATTTACTAGTGGTTCGAGCTTCCATAACATCATTTACGCAAATTGTATTTCCTAGCTTTAAGTTGTTTGGTGTAAGGAAGAAAAAGGATTTCCATTGCTGCCCTAAGATAAACATTAAGGCTGATACGATGAGTGGAAGACTTCCCATGCTCAACTCAAGTTAACATAGTGGACTATGGCTAACTACAAGCTAGCATGGCTCTGTACACCAAAATACTAATCTAGTTTCACTCATAATATAAGTGATCATTAAGCATTAAAAACGTTTGCAAGGTAAATACAAGTTCATCTTCCATCTGAATTTTGAATTGACGGTTCGCAACCAAGTAAATAAAGTGCGTTATCAAGTAGATAAGCTTAAACTAGCGTTGATGCTAAACGATGTAGCTACGTCAACGACACCAAAACAACGCATTGAGAGGGATACATTAGTTGGTCTACATACCCTTAATAACCTTCGGATTTGCGTCTAATTATTGTCGTACGTTCACCACAATATGGAAGATAAAATTCAATATCGTTAACGATTCAAATTCTCCTTAGCTAGCCAAACAGCATTGCCGGATAGCTTTCTCAGCGAGGAGGGAAAACGGCAGCCAAACAACGTCACGGCGCAGCATAACACGTAAAACACATAACACGTACGTCACTATACTATCGTCTCGCGAGATTTCTCTGGCGAGCCTTTGACGGATAATTTAGGATGCTTTAATTTCTCTGCAACTGCTCTCTACTGCTTTAACTGTTGAAGAAACACAGATGTAAGAACACTAACAACATCACCCTGTCTCCTGATTGTTGGAGGAGCCCAGTTAATGCCGCCTAGGTGGTGGAGTGGCAGCCACCAAAGTGGCATGGAGCAAGCAGAGTTCGTGGGGAGCTTTTTTTTAAAGTTAAGTTCAATTTAATTCATGAGAAAGCTTTTCAAGCCAACCTTGATCTCATTGAGATGAATCTACGTTGGCTGCCACAGATGAATAGTCCTGGGGCCGGTTTCACTAAAGTAGTTTAGACTGGTCTTTGGGGTAAGATGGGTCTGGAGCTCAAAGGCGAATAATGGAACACAATGTGTAATATTAACGTATTCTAAGCGTTACGGCCTTGGCCGTACCCTACATGTGCTTTGCTCTGTCTCCCCCTCCTGGTGTCTTATTGTCGGTGCAATGGGCCAGGCTTTCATTCGTTTTCCTCTGTTCTAAACCTGTTCGACATGCACACCTGCCACCCATCTCCGGTCATCATCTCGGCTCTTCTTAAACCCCGGTTTTTCACCAACTTATCGACAGATCGTTGTTTCAACAACAGTGCTAGATAACCAGGCATTAGTGAAGTTCGTATTACTAAATATATTTTGTGTTACATATTTCCTCCTGTTCATTATCTCTGTGTTCCCCTTGACCCAGGATCACGAACCCCCTACCAGCCTGCCATACACCCTGTGTGCTCATCTACTTGCACTACGTGCCTGTAGCGTATCATTACATCAAACCTCTGATTTTATTGCTGCGTCTGCGCTTGGGCTCCCCCGGTCAAAAATAATGGTAATTATAATTCCAACAGTTTATACAACTCAAATTGTCTGTTTATTTTTTAAAGCAATACCAAAGTTTATATTTGTCGATTTGGTTATCATGGTCACAGAAAAGTTAACCTTAATATCAAGATTAGTGTTATGTATTTACAATCAGTCATCACCTTTTACTGTAATAGTTGGTGTGTTGGTGTGTGTTAAGGTAATAATGTCTACATTATTTCAAATACAGTTGCTGTGTGTGTTTCCCTTCAGTTAGGTAGTTCATAATGATGGCAACAACTAGAGCAAGATACTTTTTTAGAAATGTGGATTTCTTAAAAGTGGAGATGGTGAATCAGTCATCATTTAGCCGGTTGAAAATAGTTAAATTCTTCACAAATAAATCACTAAATCAGAGCAAAAGCAACAATTTTTATGTATTTTTCCTTTTCGTTAAATCATTATTTTCCAAAAAAAATCTTCCACTGATAAACCATTTATATGGTTTATCTTATAATAGTCCCACTAAGATGGTTCTAACCAAAGCATATTTTTTACTGTAGAAGTCATAGGAGATGTGCCATCCTAATCGGCTATCCTAGGTTATTTTTCGGACCTTTGACTTGAGGGGGCCGACCAAGCATCTTATCTGACAACAGATGTTGTTCCGGAGGGCTGGTCTGATGGTTTGGTCCCTGAGGCCATAAATGAGGGCACTGAGACACCTGGGAAATATATTCAAACACACAAAGATTATATTGTACAAACGCACCAAAGTTATTCTGTCTACCTTTCTTGCAATGGCTGTTATAATCATAGAACTGAAGGTGAAGGTTAGTATCAGGACCAACTGAAAGAAATGAAGTAAAACAGTTTTTCTTGCCTTGCTGGCAGAAGCTTTGTCTGACGAGGCTGACCTGGCAACCAGTGTCACACCAACATAAGAAAATAAAATGGCAAGTCCCCCAAATGAAAACACAGAACCGGAATATGCTTCATCTACACGTCTAGACATGGGTGTCAGAAACAGCGCCTCTTTTGAGCAGAAGTCCTTCATTTTCTCATTATATGCATAGTCAGGTCGCCAAACAACAAGTATTAACACCCGTATGACGATATTGAGAGAACAGACCGTCCACACAGCAGCAATGGCTGCTCCTGTGTTTCTGACGGTGACAAGGTCTGCATGTCTCAGAGGAAAGCACACAGCCACATATCTCTCAATGGACATCACTGCCAGAGTAAGAGGAGAGACGGCTTGAACCAAAGTAGAGAGCATTGTTACGAAACCACAAACATACATTGTTAGCTTAAGTCTGCTTACAGCCAGTATGTACATTATCAAACTTAATACAAGATGAGCAGTATCTGAAAAGAGCAAGTTATACAACAGTATGTATCGGGGTGTCTCACAAAAAACTGGCTTGCTCCTCAAGGTGTACAGGAGAACACAGTTCAAGCAGAGGAAATTACAGCTCAACCCCAGAGATAAAGTGGTGAACAAAATAAATTCTTGTTGTGCTTGATACTGCAGACCAGCACTTACATTAGCCCTAAAATATCCAGCATCCGGCATTACAGCTGTAATCAAAAAAGTTATTGAACAACAACGTTACAAAGGATAAAAAAAACATTAATATGTTCCCCCAAATCAATAATATCATGCAGAGAAGCAAAATTATTTAAATTTGAATTAAAAAAACAAGAATTCCCATTCATAAGAGTGTACCAAGTTAGAGTCAACTGAACCGGTGCTGCTCCAGCCCCTGTGTGGTCTGGCCGTTAGCCCTGCTCATCACCGTTTGCCCTGCTCAGAACATATGTCCTCCAGTATGACGCAATTATTTTTTTCTAAATGTGTTACACGGGGGATGAGTTTTGTTTACCCATGCAAATTACATTAAATCACTATTTTTCCATAAGACTATTCACAAGGATTCAAGCAGAGGGAAAACCCGTATTTAATTTAACCCAAAGTAGAACATTCACATTGAATGTATGGTCAATAAAAATTGGTAACTTTGTGGGTATTTCCAGATCCACAAATAAAGAATCTTTACTTGTGTTTTTTACAATTATTAAATTGTGGATGCGAAAAAAGCATAGGCAAGGCAAGGCCGCTTTATTAATATAGCACTTTTCATACACAAGGCAGACTCAAAGTGCTTCACATATAAACATTGTCATACAATAAAATAATAGATAAGTAAAAGAAAACATATGCAAAGAAATTAGTAAAATAGAAAGTGCATTGTATTTAAAATCAGATCAACAGTCTTTCTGGAACCCACATAGGGACTCCAACCCGACCTAAAGGAACTGGGTCTTTTCTCTGGGACTCCAACCCAGATTCTAGTCAATTTCTACTCTAGGACTCTTTTTCTATTCTAGGACTCTATTCTAGGACTCTAACCCAGACACACGTTGGGACTATAACCATGAATCAAAGGCCTTTCTCTGGGACTCCGACCCGACCTAAAGGAACTTGGTCCTTTCTCTGGGACTCCAACCCAGATTCTAGGACTCTAACCCAGACAGAACTTAGGTCTCAAACCCTTATCCTTCTCTCTGGTATCAGATCACGTATCTTTCTGGTAAAAATAGAAAATAAAGGGAAAGTTATAAAGGCATTTTAGTAATAAAATAGAAAATAAAGGCAAAGTTTAAAAAAAAATTCAGAAAGTGTAATGTATTTAAGATTCAGCAGAAAGCTAAAGCAAACAAAAGTCTTCAGTCTTGTTTTAAAGGTGCTCAGAGTTGGGGCAAGTCTTAAATCCTCGGGGAGTTTATTCCAGCTATTTGTTGCATAGTAACTACAGTAAATCCTGCTTTCCCATGTTTCGTGTTTACTCTGTTGATAATTAATAAATTGGCCTCAGAAGATGTTAGTGGTCTAGAAGGCTTATGTAGTGGAAGCAAATCGGTTAGCAAAGAGCTCTAGATGTCGATATGTGCACCTGTATATAGCGCTCTTTCTCCACAGCTATTTTAAATGCACTATCATAGCTTAGTATTACAAATTAACACATGAAAACAAGTGTTGTATGAGATTATTATTGTTAAGTAATTTATGAATGAATTATTTAAATCAAAGCATATTGAATAACTTGAGTCCTTCAGAAATGTAGTAGTTGGAGGACTTGACGTAACGAAATACTCCACTTTCTCTTCCCCATTATTACTCTTACTTTAACCCAAATATGTCCATACTCAAGTGCGTCATTTGTATGTATGGTTACTTCCAATTGCGATATCATCGCCTTCTTGATGCATGCTCTAATGGTTGGTGAGTGATTAAATGATAATCCCCACACCTCTGGTGTGCAGTATTACTCTGCTATGTATCAAAATATATCATACTCCAAAGGGCTCTGTTCACACTGCAAGTCCCTCGTTCCCACTGCAAAGATAAGATGTCTTAATCCATGAGAAAATATTTGCTCATATGCGACTCAGATAAATATTTTTTCAGAACATTGTGAATAGCACAAATCCGATGGAACATGATTTATTTCCAATTCGGATTAAGGCCACTTTCTTATGTGGTCCAGACTATAATACATGTGTTTGTGCAATGCTACCTCAGGGAGAACAGTTATATCGGAATTCATGCGTCGTTGATGTTACTGTACATTGACATTCTTCACAATTAATATAGCGCTGGCTGGCCTTCTAGTCACTCGGTTTGTATAAACATGAAAAACAGCTGCAATTTTCACACCCAAACAAAGAAATAGGACCTGGGCAATACAAATAAATTTAATATCAAGGCTTGCACTGTCAACAAAGGATACAGTGGTATGTGGCAAAAAGTAAATCAAGGAAACAACTTTCTTATTTTTTCCTTTTTGTTAAATCATTATTTTCTAAAATGTTCTTCCACTTAGTGACCTTTTATAGGTCACAACTAAGACATGGCATTCAAAAGTAATGGGAGGTGTGCCATCCCAATCAGCTTCCCTAGGTTCTTCTTCTGAATTTAGTCTTGTTTGGGCCGACCAAGCATCTTAACTGACAACAGATGTTGTTCAGGAGGGCTGGTCTGAGTGTTTGGTCCCTGAGGCCATAAATGAGAGCACTTAGACACCTGGGAAATAGATTCAAACACAAGAAGATTATATTGTACAAACGCACCAAAGTTTTTCTGTCCAATTGTCTTGCAAAGGCTGTGAGGATGATAGAATTGAGGGTGAAGGTTAGTATCAGGACCAACTGAAAGAAATGAAGTAAAACAGTTTTTCCTGCCTTTCTGACGGAAGCTTTGTCTGACGAGGCTGACCTGGCAACCAGAGTCACACCAACATAAGAGAATAAAATTGCAAGACCCCCAAATAAAAACACAAAACCGGAATATGCTTCATCAAAATGTTTAGTCATTGGTGTCAGAAACAGTGCCTCTTTTGAGCAGAAGTCCTTCATTTTCTCATTAAATTCATAGTCCGGTCGCCAAACAACAAGTATTAACACCCGTATGACGATATTGAGAGAACAGACCGTCCACACAGCAGCAATGGCTGCTCCTGTGTTTCTGATGGTGACAAGGTCTGCATGTCTCAGAGGAAAGCACACAGCCACATATCTCTCCACAGACATCACTGCCAGAGTAAGAGGAGAGATCGAATCAACGTAAATAGAGAACATGGTAAGCAAACCACAAACAGACATTGTTAGCTTAAGTCTGCCTACAGCCAGTATGTACAATAACAAACTTAATGCAAGATGAGCAGTATCGGCAAAGAGCAGATTATACAACAGAATGTAACGGGATGTCTCACGAAAAACTGGCTTGCTCCTCAAGGTGTACAGGAGAACACAGTTCAAGCATAGAAAAGTACAGCCTAACCCCACAGATAAAGTGGTGATCAAAATATATTCTTGATTTTCTAGATATGGCAAACCATTGCTGACATTAGCCCTCAAATGTCCTGCACCGAGCCTTACATCTGGAATAAAAAAGGCCATGAATAACAATGTTACAAATGATAAAAAAAATATGAAAACATTCATATGTTCCCTAAACAGACCAAAATCAACAATATCATGTAAAGAAGCTAAATGGTTTAAATTTGATGAAAACAAGAAAATCCCATTCATAAAAGTCTAACAAGTTAGAGTCAACTGAAGTGGTGCTGCTCCAGCCCTGTGTGGTCTGGCATTTTGCCCTGCTCATCCTCCCTGTATATAGATTGTCAATTATTTTAGAACATACGTCATCCAGGATGATGTACATTTTTTTCTCATGAATATATTCAAGGGGGGTGAGTATTATTTAGCAATACAAATTACATTAAATCACTATTTTCTATAAGACTATTCACATGGATTCAGGCAGACAAACAACCCCTACTTAACTTGAAATTGTAAGCCAAAGTAGACAATTCACATTGAATGGATGGTCGACAAAATGATATGTTATTTGTGGATATTTACAGATCCACAAATAAAGAATTTTTACTTGTGTCTTGTACAATTATTAAAATGTGGATGCAAAATAGCATAGAGCTCTAGATGGCGATATGTGCACCTGTATATAGCGCTCTATCTCCACACCTATTTTAAATGCTCTATCATAGCTTAGTATTACAAATGAACACATGAAAACAAGTGTTATTAGATTATTATTATTATGTAATTTATGAACAAATTATTTAAACCGAAGAATATTGAATAACTTGAGTCCCTCAGAAATATTACAGGATAGAGGACTTGACGTAACGAAATACTCCACTTTCTCTTTCCCCCATTAGTACTCTTACTTTAACCCAAATATGTCCATACTCAAGTGCGTCATTTGTTTTAATGGTTATTTCCTATTGCGATATCATCGCCTTCTTGATGCATGCTCTAATGGTTGGTGAGTGATTAAATGATAATCCCCACACCTCTGGTGTGTGGTATTACTCTGCTATGTATCAAAATATATCATACTCCAAAGGGCTCTGTTCACACTGCAAGTCCCTCGTTCCCACTGCAAAGATAAGATGTCCTAATCCATGAGCAAATATTTGCTCATATGCGACTCAGATAAATATTTTTTCAGAACATTGTGAATAGCACAAATCCGATGGAACATGATTTATTTCCAATTCGGATTAAGGCCACTTTCATATGTGGTCCAGACTATAATACATGTGTTTGTGCAATGCTACCTCAGTGTGAACAGTTATATCGGAATTCATGCGTCGTTGATGTTACTGTACATTGACATTCTTCACAATTAATATAGCGCTGGCTGGCCTTCTAGTCACTCGGTTTGTATAAACATGAAAAACAGCTGCAATTTTCACACCCAAACAAAGAAATAGGACCTGGGCAATACAAATAAATTGAATATCAAGGCTTGCACTGTCAACAAAGGATACAGTGGTATGTGGCAAAAAGTAAATCAAGGAAACAACTTTCTTATTTTTTCCTTTTTGTTAAATCATTCTTTTCTAAAAATGTTCTTCCACTTAGTGACCTTTTATAGGTCACAACTAAGACATGGCATGCAAAAGTAATGGGAGGTGTGCCATCCCAATCAGCATCCCTAGGTTCTTTTTCTGAATTTAGTCTTGTTTGGGCCGACCAAGCATCTTAACTGACAACAGATGTTGTTCAGGAGGGCTGGTCTGAGCGTTTGATCCCTGAGGCCATAAATGAGAGCACTTAGACACCTGGGAAATAGATTCAAACACAGAAAGATTATAATGGACAAACGCACCAGAGATTTTCTGTCCAATTGTCTTGCAAAGGCTGTGAGGATGATAGAATTGAGGGTGAAGGTTAGTATCAGGACCAACTGAAAGAAATGAAGTAAAACAGTTTTTCCTGCCTTTCTGACGGAAGCTTTGTCTGACGAGGCTGACCTGGCAACCAGAGTCACACCAACATAAGAGAATAAAATTGCAAGACCCCCAAATAAAAACACAAAACCGGAATATGCTTCATCAAAATGTTTAGTCATAGGTGTCAGAAACAGTGCCTCTTTTGAGCAGAAGTCCTTCATTTTCTCATTCAATTCATAGTCAGGTCGCCAAACAACAAGTATTAACACCCGTATGACGATATTGAGAGAACAGACCGTCCACACAGCAGCAATGGCTGCTCCTGTGTTTCTGATGGTGACAAGGTCTGCATGTCTCAGAGGAAAGCACACAGCCACATATCTCTCCACAGACATCACTGCCAGAGTAAGAGGAGAGATCGAATCAACGTAAATAGAGAACATGGTAAGCAAACCACAAACAGACATTGTTAGCTTAAGTCTGCCTACAGCCAGTATGTACAATAACAAACTTAATGCAAGATGAGCAGTATCGGCAAAGAGCAGATTATACAACAGAATGTAACGGGATGTCTCACGAAAAACTGGCTTGCTCCTCAAGGTGTAAAGGAGAACACAGTTCAAGCATAGAAAAGTACAGCCTAACCCCACAGAGAAAGTGGTGTACAAAATATATTCTTGATTTTCTAGATATTGCAAACCATTGCTGACATTAGCCCTCAAATGTCCTGCACCTAGCCTTACCGCTGGAACAAAAAAGGCCATGAACAACAATGTTACAAATGATAAAAAAAATATGAAAACATTCATATGTTCCCTAAACAGACCAAAATCAACAATATCATGTAAAGAAGCTAAACGGTTTAAAGAGAGTCAACTGAAGTGGTGCTGCTCCAGCCCTGTGTGGTCTGGCATTTTGCCCTGCTCATCCTCCCTGTGTATAGATTGTCAATTATTTTAGAACATACGTCATCCAGGATGATGTAAATTTTTTTCTTATGAATATATTCAAGGGGGATGAGTATTATTTAGCAATACAAATTACATTAAATCACTATTTTCTATAAGACTATTCACATGGATTCAGGCAGACAAACAACCCCTACTTAACTTAAAATTGTAAGCCAAAGTAGACAATTCACATTGAATGGATGGTCGACAAAATGATATGTTATTTGTGGATATTTACCGATCCACTAATAAAGAATTTTTACTTGTTTCTTGTAAAATTATTAAAATGTGGATGCAAAATAGCATAGAGCTCTAGATGGCGATATGTGCACCTGTATATAGCGCTCTATCTCCACACCTATTTGAAATGCTCTATCATAGCTTAGTATTACAAATGAACACATGAAAACAAGTGTTATTAGATTATTATTATTATGTAATTTATGAACAAATTATTTAAACCGAAGAATATTGAATAACTTGAGTCCCTCAGAAATATTACAGGATAGAGGACTTGACGTAACGAAATACTCCACTTTCTCTTCCCCATTATTACTCTTACTTTAACCCAAATATGTCCATACTCAAGTGCGTCATTTGTTTTAATGGTTATTTCCTATTGCGATATCATCGCCTTCTTGATGCATGCTCTGATGCATTGGTGCTCAAAGTGCGGCCCGCAGAAACATTCCTGGCGGCCCGCAATGACATACAGATGTAAGTAAAAAAAAAATATATATATATATATATATATATATACACATTTATTTTATTTTATTATTAGGTCAATATTAATTAAAACAAAATTAAATAAATATAAAGAAAACTTCCGCCTTAAAAAATCTCCACACGTGTTCGGTATTCTCTGCTATACATTATATGACGCAACAAAGGGCTCTGTTCACACTGCACACCCTCATTCCCACTCCAAGGATAAACGGTCCTAATCCAGAAAAAAAATGTTTGCTCATATGAACTCTTTTCTCAGAACAGTGCGAACAGCACAAATCCAGTGGTACTAAATTTATTTCCCATTCTGATTAAGGCGACTTTCATATGTGGTCCTGACTATAATACACCTCTGTGTTTTTGCAATGCTACCTCAGTGTGAACAGTTATATCGGAATTCACGTGTCGTTGGCGTTACTGTACATCGACATTCCTCACAATTAATATAGCGCTGGCTGGCCTTCCTGTCACTCGGCTTATACAAACATGAAAGACAGCTGCGATATTAACACCCAAACAAAGAAATCTGACCTTTGCAATAAAAACAAATTGTGTATCAACGCTTTTAATGTCAACAAAGGATAAAGTGGCATGTAGGAAATATGGTAATGGCAATCAAGGAAACACTTTCTTATTTTTACTTTTTTGTTAAATCATTCCTTTCCACATTTAGACTTCCACATGGTGACCTTTTATAGGTCAACACTAAGACTTAGCATGCAAAAGTAATGGGAAGTGTGCCATTAAACAAGTGTTAATTTGCGAATTTACTGTTCAGACAATACTATTGTGGCTGTGCTAACGGGTTGTGTATGTTCGTGGTACCCATTTCAGCTCACTAATGTGGAGGAATCAAGAACACTCAAATCGATTAATTTTCCATCTAGTGGGTCATTCATGAGCGCACTGTGCAGAGTTTTGAAAGCAACCACTGATGTATTAATTAAACTGTTAAAACTACAGGCCTTTCTTCTTGATCAGTCATGGAAAACTAGAACATTGCAAGTTTACATCCACATTAAGGATCAACAACAACCAAGGAGAAAGGAGACTCTTAACTTTCGTGTTGCTTAGAAGCAACCAGTCAAACTTGTGGGATGCTAATACCCAAGGAAGTACAAAATGTCATCAGGGATCCATCAGGGCCGATGGGCTTCTGTACACTCTCTGCAGGGAGGTAATGATTTATAAAAATGTAAACCATTCCCCTGCTACCTCATTAGGAAACATTAAATATTAAAATGCTTACCAATCAGTTCATAAAGTTTTTAGTAAATATGTGTTGCATTATAGTTTTTTGTATTGAGGGGAAAAGGATTTAGATGTTGTGTGTTACCCCTGGCCACACTACCAGAGGGAGGCACAGGGAACAAAGTGCCATTGTCAATAGACATGTTTTACAGTTTGTTAACTTTGATGAATTACATAGATTTGTGTGCACATTTTGCCAATGACAGAATGGCGAATTGTAATAGTTTATAAATGTATGCATGGGCATGAGCTACCAAAGATCTGAAATTCTACCAAAACCAATTTTACTTAGACAAACGGAGACTAACTTTCTGATCCATCTGCAATAAGTCAGTGGGCAGAAGACAGAAACCCTTCATGTTTAAAAGCTTAAAAGGCACAAGAAGCTTACGACTGCGTTATCTGTGGTCATCCACAGAATGTCAAATACCATAAACTCAGAGTTTTCTGTTTTAAAATGTGATCCTCCTCAGCTAAATTTTTTTTATACTCTGCTGGTAGAATATCAGTTCTCACAACCCAGCATACAATGTATACAACTTGATAGCCTGTCTCAATGAAAGGGGCAGAATGTCGCTTCAGCTGCACGAATGTGTGCTCATATTTCTTTGGTGTAAGCTGAGGAAAATAGGCAATCACCCAGCCGAGGCCCAGAGCTAATCAAGGCTGTGTGGCCTCAAGAAACAATTTATTTGATTGAAAAGCGTTGTTTATAAGAAACAGTATTAGGGCCGCGCGACAACATTTAAAAGCGCCCGTGGGTTTGGAGTAATCTTAAAAAGTTTGAATTAAAGTCCGAACAATTCGAAACCCAAAAAATGTAATCCATAACCTTATTATTGCATATGTTGAGTAAATATTAATACATTTACATTAAATACATAGGCCTCTATCTAATTCCTGATCCTTATATATGTATTTAGTCTATTTATATTATTAGTGCATAACATCCAAACAAAATGCATTCCTTTAGGTGCATCTAAAATGAAGATCAACAAGAACTAGTGTGAGAGTTGATTCCTTGACTTTCTTGTTTAGAAACTCAAACTCAAACTGTCTATACCCCAGGCGAGGTCTTTGGGGATCCATCAGAACTGATTCTCCCTCTGCTGGGAGGTAAGGGTGCGAGTTCATGCTGTGTAACCCAGTCCCCTGCTTACTCATTTGAACACATTAAATATTAAAATGCTCAGCGATCAGTTAATAAAGGTCTTGAGTAAATATTTACAGGTTGAATATGTTTTTGTTATTTAGGGAATGAATGTAAATATCTACCCAACAGACACCAAATTAAATGTGTTTTCTTTAACAAAGTTTTAAAAAGCAGATGGTAGGTTTGAAGTAGGAACAAGTTAAACCACCATTAATGGTATAAAAATGACCATGAAATAATAGGAAACAATTTTATTTATTAAATGTAAAATGACGAACCAGACTTTTTATACAATCACACAGCAGGCTTTGCAATACAAAATATTGTATTGAGTTTTGTTGTGCCAAAAGACTTGTAGAAATGTATTGTTGTGTTAATTTACTGTATTACCAAGACTACTACCACTCCCCGGACAAAATGGTCCTAAAAGTCCCTGATCTTCTCCATGAACCTCATCCCCAGGCCTGATCGAACAACTAATGGCCATAACACAGGGCCCTATCTTGCATCCGGCGCAATTGACTTAAATCACTAGGGTTGGGTATCGTTTGGGTTTTATGCGATACCGGTGCCTACTCTGTACTTTTCAAACGGTTCCGGTGCTAAAACGGTTCTCAAACCGGTACTTAAAAAAACTAAACGGCACACACCGCTGACTTGCCATTCAAGTCAGCGGGCACTGTGAGTTGAATGGCAACGGTGTTTGCTAGCCTACTTGATATGCAAGATTTACGGTTGGCATTCAGTTACTCGACTTACCCGAAGAGGCTGCTGTGAGTGCTGTGACTGATACATATCTTTTTAAAATTACAAATAATTTTAATTCCTCACTGAAAGCAGGCAGGCACGCATCATGGCGCAACATTACTGCCAAAGTCATATTGAGTAATATAACTCATGTGCGCAAGGCAGCCACAGGAGACGCCAACATTGTTTTTAACCGCTCGGTACCGCGCTGTATTAATTCCCAAGTTTTGAAAAGAAAAAGTATTTGAAGCGAATAACGACTCTGTTTTTGATTTGTTTATTTGGTTTTTGAACAGCAAGTTTTGGATGCATGCATCGGCTTTGAGTTTGTTTGTTTGTTACTTTAAAATTACATTCGCGCGCAACACACACACGCAGGGGCGCCGCTAGGGATTTTGGGCCCCATGAAAAGAATGAAACTTAGTGTCATTATTTTTTCTGTATTATAATTTCATCATCATTAGGGGCCTCTCTGGGCCCCCCTCCATCATGGGCCCCTAGAATCCGTCTCCTTTACCCCCCCTTTTCGGCGCCCCTGTTCATTCACGTTCACCACCTACAACCTGCCGATCTTCAATCAAAACAACATCAAGTAAGCGATGCCACAGCGCGTTGACAAGTCCGTCCTGAGTCTCGAGGCGCCAATAGGCTTTATGGTTTTTATGTTTGAAAGCCGTGACACACTCTTTTACCAGTTGGCCTGAAATACCACGCCTCGCAGTCATGGACCTATAAAGAAAGTCGTAGTCGTACCATGCTTGTTTACCGCAACATTGAGAAGGGTCCCGTCTGAAACAGAGTCGCGCAGCGCTGCGTTCCGAACGTTGTGTAATCAAATACACCGGTATGGCGGTAGGCTATATAAAAAAATCATATCCTAACGAAAATACACACCGTTATTCAGTGAGTACCTGTATAGCGCCCAGCACTAACGCAAGTTGACGCCGCAACACCATGGGGGCGGGGCAGGGGGCGTTAAAAAACGTCAGGCACCGTTATGAGGAACCGAAATGTGCGTTCTTATTCGATCTCGTTACAACCGTTTACGTCTGAACCGGTTCCCTACTGGAACCGAGCTTCGGTGCTCAACCCTATTAATCACTGGCACATGTGTCGTGGCTAGTTTGCAACTGGCGCAGAGCGTTCTTTTCCCTCCTGTGCCACGCGTCGGTAAATTAGGGGATGATCTTGCGCCCCAAGGGGGCGGTTCGGCGAAAGGAGGAGGCGTGTTCTGGCGCAAACGTTCCCTGGTGCTATTATGCAGTTTCAGAAACCATTTGCGCCACAAACCAGGAAATACCTGATTTAAAGTCAGTGGCGCGTTGTTCAGATGCTATTTTAAAATAGCGAAATCGCCGTAGAACCGCCCACAAAGCTACTTGCACTTGGCGCTTCTCACTTGCGTTACAGACCGTTAAAATAGGGCCCACAGATAGGACATTCCACTTGCTCAAAACATGGTTTCCCAAATGAACACAAAACAATGAAATATTAGTTGAATGTATTCTCAACCATTTTCATCTCATAATTTCTTCATTGCCAGCTCCAACATGTCAAAATCAATTCAGATTGGACCTTTAAAAATGTATTAGCATGCACAGAGTATAAAGCAATGCTTAAATTGATCAGTAATTATCAATGTTTTTAAGTCACCCCAACTAATCTTTCCGACAGTAGATAGGTTCTCCTTTATTACCATGCGTCAAACTTCTAATAGAACCAACTCAACTCGACAAAAGAAGATGCAATTCTTGGCCTTTTCCCATCTTAAGCCTACAGCGGAAAGGTGATTACAATAATGTTATTAGGCTTGCTTTCAGACCATTCTTGATTGAATGGATTAAACATGTATTTGTTACAAATAGATTAGCTTTTGATGGCGAACTTTCAAAAGGTACATGTTGATTTATTTTCAGGAAGATGTTGTTTGTGTTAGACCAAAAAAAAAGAAATCCATCCACACACAAAAATGCAATACATTAAAATTGACTCACACCTTTGGAGTAAATTCAGACAAAATATCATGTGCGTGTTTACTAAAGCTCCACATGCCAATAAAACAATTCATAATATTGATGCGATCAAAGATTTGTGAACTGACATATTTGAACCCTGCATTGTGAGTCCCGGACCTGCTTTTGCACGCGGCGATCTCATCCTGTCAACAGACTGACGACACACTTGTCCTTTGTTTCATGAACAGGGGGAGGTTTGGGGGGTGGAGTCAATCATGAATGATGAAATGATCGATGGAGGTCAGATCTAAATATTTCAGGACAATTTATAAAATAAACATTCTCCTCTTCACTCAGCAGTCCTCAGAAGTTGATCACTTCTATAACCCAAACATTTTGTGTAAACTTGTT
Source organism: Gadus morhua (assembly GCF_902167405.1). Taxonomy (NCBI): domain Eukaryota; kingdom Metazoa; phylum Chordata; class Actinopteri; order Gadiformes; family Gadidae; genus Gadus; species Gadus morhua. The sequence continues at coordinate 28,213,057 of NC_044054.1, forward strand.
TTGTTGTTATATAAGTACTATTTTTTGCCTTTTTTGTATTAGTGGGATTATTACAATACAATTTAGTTTTTTCAATGTACTGGTATTCCTGCATTATGGGTTTCTTTCGTGGTTCTTCCTCTGAGCATGATGTAAGAGGTCTATAACCACTATCTGAATTTCTGCTTTTCACAATTACATGAAAAGTAAGAACCCGTCCAAATATCTTGATCATGGACATTATGTCCCTGTGTGTGCTTTTCTGTTTATGTGTCTTAACGTTATATTTGTATATATAGTGTCACTCTGCTTTCAGATGGGAACTTCCTACATTCTGACTTGAGACAAGGCCATGCCGAATGACTTCCAACTACAACAGAACTCTTCTACATCCAACGGGAGCACAGAGAATAAGGCGGGAGTTAATGTTGTCGTTTCTTTCATCCCATGCGTCATCTTCCTCTACATAAACTGTGTGATGCTGTACACACTGAGAAGCAAGCCTGTGTTCCGTGAGACCTCCCGTTACCTCCTGCTCTACAACCTCCTATTGGCTGAAACCTTACAGATGGCATTGGCTCAGATGATGTTTCTAATCGCTGTTGGCATGGTGTTAATGACACGCTTAGTGTGCCTTCTAGTTTTTATACCGACCATAATTACCACCGTCATATCACCGTTCAACCTGGCACTGATGTCTTTGGATACATATGTAGCTGTATGTTTCCCTCTGAGGCACGCCAGCATCGTCACGGTCCCCACCACATACGGGGCCATAGCCGTGGTGTGGGCCATCAGCCTTGCTAACATGTTGGTCAAAGTTATCATGTTAAAGTTTCTTGATGCCAGACCCTTTGGTCAGTTCATGAGCATGCTCTGCACTGAGACCAATATATTCCAGTTGAAAATATTCTCAGAGTTTGAGAGCGGTTTTGTGTGTGCTC